>NW_026861839.1:0-19434 GCF_026571515.1 Ruditapes philippinarum | reverse complement strand
AAAGGGAAAATCAATGACCCCCCGGGGCGGGGCCAATTTTTGACCCCAGGGCTTTTATTTGAACAAACTTTTGGTAGACACTTATTAGAACATGTTTCATGCTAAATATCTTAGCTCTAACTCTTTTGGTTCTTTAAAAGAAGATTTTTTAAGTTTTTACTATATGCATATAGGGAAAATCAATGACCCCCTGGGTCGGGGCCAATTTTGACCCCAGGGCTTTTTTTTTGAACAAACTTGGTAGACACCTATTAGAACATGTTTGATGCTCAATATCTTAGCCATAGCTCTTTGAGTTCTTTAAAGAAGATTTTTTAAGTTTTAACTATATGCATATAGGGAAAAATCAATGACCCCCTGGGGCGGGCCAATTTTGACCCCAGGGCTTTTATTTGAACAAACTTGGTAGACACCCATTAGAACATGTTTCATGCTAAATATCTTAGCTCTAGCTCTTTGGGTTCTTTAAAAGAAGATTTTTTAAAGTTTTTACTATATGCATATAGGGAAAATCAATGACCCCCCGGGGTGGGGGCCAATTTGACCCAAGGGCTTTTATTTGAACAAACTTGGTAGACACCCATTAGAACATGTTTCATGCTAAATATCTTAGCTCTAGCTCTTTGGGTTCTTTAAAAGAAGATTTTTTAAGTTTTTACTATATGCATATAGGGAAAATCAATGACCCCCGGGGCGGGGCCAATTTTGACCCCAGGGCTTTTATTTGAACAAACTTGGTAGACACCCATTAGAACATGTTTCATGCTAAAATATCTTAGCTCTAGCTCTTTGGGTTCTTTTAAAAGAAGATTTTTAAGTTTTTACTATATGCATATAGGGAAAATCAATGACCCCCCGGGGCGGGGCCCAATTTTGACCCCAGGGCTTTTATTTGAACAAACTTGGTAGACATTCACTAGAAGATGTTTCATGCCAAATATCTAAGCTCTAGCTCTTATGGTTTTTTAAAAGAAGATATTTAAAGTTTTTTCTTTCGGTTGCCATGGCAACCAGAGATCTGCATGGAATTAAATTCTTTGAACAATTTTTAAAGGTGACCACCAAAGGAACATTCCTGTGAAGTTTGGATGAAATTGGCTTAGTGGTTTATGAGGAGATGTCATTTAAAGTAAAAGTTTACGGATGACGGACGGACGACGGACGAAAAGCGATCACAAAAGCTCACCCTGTCACTTTGTGACAGGTGAGCTAAAAATACCAGAGGTCTTCAACCACCATTAAAGCTGGAGAATTGCCAAATTATTTTTACTGTGTTGGTGCAATGTAAAAATCAACCAAAACAAGAATTATTACATGAATTTGTACATCTATTTATTATAATGATTTCAAAAGTGAGCAAAAAGCAGAAAAGTTCAAATTAACATTCACCTGTGTAATGTTTGTTTATCTTTTCTGCCAAGGCAAGACCACTGACTGCTGCACCTTGAATGCATGGGCTAGTCAACCAATCTCCACATATACCAACATTATGTTGACTATCAAATACACACTCTTCCCTCGTCTGAAACATCGGACATAATCAATTCATTCTCATTTAATACTTCAACTATTACTTTGCCATGAGTAAAACTTTGGCTTGCAGTCAAAGATTGTAGGTTGAATCCTACTTCAACCCAACAGAACGCTTAGTTGAAGAAGAATGAAAGATGATAGTAAATTAAATGCTAGAATATTGCTCTTGGTCAGTGAACTACCATTATGACCATGAAGACATCAAAAGTGAGTCTCTTCAAACTAAATTGACATATTCAAAATCATAAATTTTGTGTTCACTCAAGCCTGGGGACCAGCCACAAATACCTTTTCCTTTTTTGTTTTTCCTCATTTAGCACTAGCAGACTATGATATAATTAATACTGTATTCCTAGAAATTATTTAGAGTTTTTTTTAAGTCAGCCCTTTTTGCAATGGATATATTTGTATCTGCGAAATATGGCAGTTGTTTCCTATCAGTATAGAACCAGACAAGCTTGCATATCGATGCATTCTTACCAGAGTCTGCTGATGAAATTATAAATTTAAAATTCCCTGTAATACAACAACTATGTTATATTGCATTACAAAGCCTCCAGACCAAAATATAATCAACATTGTATCACTTTGAATTAAAGTAAAGTGTCATAAGCATTATCAAAGAAGTATTACCATAATTATACAAGTACATTCATTACAAAATGGACATGAAACATTCATCACACAAAAATATAGAACAGGTAAAACAGAAAATAGACACCATTTCACTGACAAACCTTTAAAACATTCATGGGGACTGCAGCCCCCCACAGTTGAACCCTTGTGTAGTTAGGTACAGGTAATTCAGAGAGACCTGTCACTCTTTTAACAGCTTGTAGAAGCAGACTTGTCACTTCTCTCTCAACCTTAGGTGGTATATTTTCTTGAGGGCATTTGTTTCTGTAATTTTAAATGAAATGTTATACACACATGTGCCCAGTTCTAATGACTGGATCCTGTAATGATGGATATGGGGAGTCATTTATTTTATAAACTTAAGTTTATATCCAATGTAGACTTATTGTAAGCATTCAATAATATACATGAAAATATGAAATACATGTACCATACCGTTTCCATTTAATGCCATCCCCCCCCCCCCCACCATATTTTGTTGATGAAAAATATCTTACCTTTTAGATTTATAACCTATATTGAAAGAGCGATTTGAAAAATCCAAATACATTTTTGTATTTTTATTTAAAAATGACAAATAATGACACTTGATTGAAGTAAAATTATTAAAAAATTAATCCTGTATCGTAAAATTATTAGATTATAATAATAAATAATGATTTTTATCACTGAATTCTATCACATAAACATAGCACAAGTTTTGATTTATTTTACCTAGATCCGAACTGCCTTGTACTAAATATAGTCCAGCATTCATTTGTAGAAGTCTGTGGTCTAGAAGTGTCTCTTAATTTAGCAGTATTGTTTGCCATCCATGATATGTCTGCATCTTCAACATGCACTCCTATTAAGTCAATAAAATCAAATCATAAAATCTTTAATAATGATTATAAGCACTGTTTAAAACAAGATAGAAACTGTGTCAATATTGTAGAATGCTGCATTGCATATAGGTAGCAATTTTCTGTTTGTTTTGTTTTATGGTACACTAACACAAGTTTAAGGTCTCCTGGTGCCCAAACAGGTATAACCATGGTTGTTAACATTTACCAACTTTAAGCAATGACAGGGGTCAAAACTACATCACCTGCTGGAGCTAAGAAATGCAGTGACTCCAGTAATTCGAACTCATGTAGTCGCCTCTTAGGATCACACAAGGATAAACATGGCTGCAACTCTGATGCCTCAACCCAAAGGCAACCCCTAAGCCACAAGGGGATATACTTATAGGTAGCATAATCCTTGAAGATTATGTGATATGTTGCGTTTTTGTTGATGTTTTTTTTTAAAAGCTAAGTGCCAGTTTGTTACTGCCAATATTAAATATACTAAATTATCTGTGCTGATGGAGGCTGGCAGTTCAAACATGGTCTTCACATAAACTATAAATACTATGAATTCCCAAATGCGAGTCATTTGAATAACAGTTGGAGAACAAAGGTGACTGGGCAATATCTCATTATTCCGCAAAGCATCAGAGGAAACATTTTTCACGCCAGACCATTATCTAGTAATCATTTCGATAACTAAGTGGGATTCTATATCAAATTTATGAATTAAACTATAATACATATTTACTTCTATAGTATAAGAAATCATCATCTGCTTTTTACAACAAGAACCGGTTGAAACGGGTGATGCTCCCTGAGAAGGTTCTGGACACAGGAAGGTATAAAAAAAATGAACAAAGGGCAAAAACTCCAAAATTAGGCAAGGCGGAGTTATGTTTTTTTGCACTGCACTTCTATTCAATAAGATCTATCTATCTATAAAGTTTCCTGATGATATCAGAGTTATGTCCAGGGTAAAATTCAAAGTGCAAAAATGAACAAAGGGCAATAACTCCAAAATTAGACCAGGCTTTGTTTAGGTTCTTTAAGCATTTAAGCATTGACAAAAGTCAAAAAGTAAAAATAAACAAAAGGGCAATAACTTCAAAATAAGAGAAAGGCAGAGTAATGATTCTTAAGCACTGCACTTCCACCCAATGAGACCTATCTATCTACAAAGTTTCATGTTGATATCTCTTATGATTTTAGAGTAATGTCCCGGACAAAGTTCAAAGTGTCAAAATGAACAAAGGGCAATAACTCCAAAAGTAGGCAAGACAGTGTTACAGTTCTTGTGCACTGCAAACCTACTTAATGAGATCTATCTACCTACAAAGTTTCATGTTGATACCTCTTATACTTTTAGAGTTATGTCCTGGACAAAGTTCAAAGTGTAATATAAACAAAGGGGAATAATTCAAAAATTAGGCAAAGCAGAGTTACGGTTCTTGTGCACTGCACACCTACTCAATGAGATCTATCTACCTACAAAGTTTCATGTTGATACCTCTTATAGTTTTACAGTTATGTCCTGGACAAAGTTCATAGTGTAAAAATAAACAAAGGGGAATAATTCAAAAATTAGGCAAGGCACAGTTACGGTTCTTGTGCACTGCACACCTACTCAATGAGATCTTTCTACCTACAAAGTTTCATGTTGATACCACTTATAGTTTTAGAGTTATGTCCTGGACAAAGTTCAAAGTGTAATATAAACAAAGGGGCATAATTCAAAAATAAGGCAAGGCAGAGTTACGGTTTTTGTGCACTGCACACCTACTCAATGAGATCTATCTACCTACAAAGTTTCATGTTGATACCTCTTATACATTTAGAGTTATGTCCCGGACAAAGTTCAAAGAGTAAAAATTAACAAAGGGGGATAATTCAAAAATTAGGCAAGGCACAGTTACGGTTCTTGTGCACTGCACACCTTCTCAATGAGATCTATCTACCTACAAAGTTTCATGTTGATACCTATTATAGTTTTAGAGTTATGTCCTGGACAAAGTTCAAAGTGTGAAAATAAACAAAGGGGAATAATTCAAAAATTAGGCAAGGCAGAGTTACGGTTCTTGTGCACTGCACACCTTCTCAATGAGATCTATCTACCTACAAAGTTTCATGTTGATACCTCTTATACTTTTAGAGTTATGTCCGGGACAAAGTTCAAAGTGTAAAATAAACAAAGGGGAATAATTCAAAAATTAGGCAAGGCAGAGTTACGGTTCTTGTGCACTGCACACCTACTCAATGAGATCTATCTACCTACAAAGTTTCATGTTGATACCTCTTATACTTTTAGAGTTATGTCCCGGACAAAGTTCAAAGTGTAAAAATAAACAAAGTTTCATATTGATACCTCTTGTTGTTTCGAAGTTATTTCCCGGACAAGAAAAGGGGACGGACGGACAAGGCGGCGACTGTATGCTCCCCCCCCCCCCTGAAATTTTTCGGGGAGCATAAAAATCATTTTCATGCCCATATTACCTTCATAAGGAAGCTTCAATGATGTACTGAAGGACACAAGTAACGCCCAAATAGAGCACAACTGCATTCTTTTGTCTTTCATATCCGGTTGCTGACAGAAACGCACTTGAGTCAATTTATGAATCTGTGGCGCACCTGCATTCGACATTAACTTATCCGCACACTTTCCGTTGTGAGCTATAACTAAGTAATCAAAGTACCCATGTCTATCTACGCGCCACTTTCTTAATTCCGATTCCCAACTGATATTTCCCGCCCATGTCGACTGTTTAAGATTCACACTTTCGGCAAGGCATTGTGGGATATCCTTCATACCGCTGACCCCTATAAAAGCCTGCGTCAAAGTCTTATCCTCTGAGAATTTTCCTGTTTTTAAATGTCCTATTTTTCCGCACCAAGTCTTAACGACCCCTTTTCTGTGAAGATACGAGACTATCTTTGCAAATCTTGAATCTGTCACGGTAAAATACTGCGCTGAATGATCAAATACACATGCTCTGCCTTCAATCATGACTTGACGACTTGAGCAACGCCCACCAGGTGCATGCTTACCTGTTTAAAAAAAATCAAGTTCATTCATACCTATTTATTATTATGGATTCATTTATTATTTGCCATAATAATTTCTAAAATTTACATGGAACTTTCATAAAAGTTAGATGGTTGATGATTTAATTATGATAAATATGCCTTAAAATACATGTTATTGTGTGAATTTATTGATTTTATGTTTAATTCATCAGTTTCACCAGTGTTTGTATCAACACATATGCTATCTCCCATACTATTCTTATTGAAAGATCCTGTTTTAAACAATACAGGAAGTGTTAAAATATCAAATAATTTTCATTAGTCTTTAAGATGGACATTTTATATCTTAAAGTAGATTAGTCTATATTGAAAGGTTTGAAACAACATAAATAGTTATAATAATTATTTACAGTAATATAGTATTAGATATAACAACACTGTTTATTGATGAATATATTACAAATGTATAACATTTCCAATGTTAATTTGAACATACCTGTATCAAATACCATTGTGTTGTTTATTCCGAGCTGTGACAATCTATTTGCACATACAAGACCTGCAATGCCCCCACCAATAACGGCCACTGATGTTCCTGATGACATTTTCTTACAGTGGGTTACTTCAATGCCAATCACAGTGTTTCACAATTCTATTATTTGTTTCTGTAAACTAATAGAAAGTTAAAAAAATAAAGTTTAAGTGAATGATCATTGCAGAAAATAGTTCTCATAGATCAAGGCTAAGAGCTATTATGCCTGTCTTTCTTCTTTATCTTTTTAAAATTTATATTCACATAAGAACCAACAAAAAAATGTTGAAGAAATACATACATAATATTCAAGATAATTTTTTAATTAAGGTTTTAACATGAAAATAGACATTACAACTTAACTAAAAAATGGTGTAGTATTTCTTGCAGTACCTTATTATAAATATCTTTGAGAGATCACAATAATTGTGCCTAAATTAAAAGACACCAAAAATAACATGTGATACTCATGATAATATCATTATAGTGAACAAGAGAACATCTAGAAACACAACCTGCCAGCAGACAGCAATAGCTGTTTCCAGTGTTGGAAAGTAAAATGAAGGCTAAGTAGGATAAGGGGGCATAATTCTGCACACGTGCATTGCAAACTTTCCTGCCCTTCAGTTCACTTGAGACTTCACTCGGGTCATCATGATACACCTTCATGCAAAGGTACAACTACAAGGTATTCAATACTAAAATGAATTAACTTTCACAGAAGCATCATTATAAATGGGAAGAACTTAAGCATCACAACCTGTGCCAAATACTAATGAGAAGAATTTTAGCATAAAAATTAACCAATAATTAAGTTTTATAAGACTGTTCAAGAATATTTTAATTGAGTTAAAAATGAATGGGTCAATTAAGCAATGCAAAAATGAATTTCATGGCTATAATATTATATTTACTATCTGTGACTATTCAGTAAAATAAGTAGTGACAATAAGTGATAATTATCAATGATATTTTTTCTCACAATATATCGATACAAAATATTCCATCAATGATAGCCCTACTTCACACTAGATGACTCAGTGTGATTTGCAAGTTATGGAAACATTGTGTGATTGATGTATGTACAAATGCCTATAACTGTGATACTAACATACTATACCACGCTGTCCTTTAACACTGTTTAACTGTGAGACTGTTTCAGGTAACGGGGATTAGCTTTCATAGAAATCATGTTTAAAAACATTACTTACTATATAATTACGGCTTTTCTATGATGAATTAGGACAATCATCAGCTTATGTAACTTAATTTGATTATCTCCCTTTAACTATTTGTTTCCATTATTTTATCTGTTGAATGTTTCATTAATGGAAATGCAATTTTCATTTGAAATGAAATGTCATGCTTCAATAGCTTGAAACATGTATCATATGGGTCGTTCTGTTAACATATTCTGTGTCATATATCAATTAATTTTTGTAAAAATTTTAGAAATCAATGGGCGCAGCCATCTTGCCCGTTTTCTACTTTCGTTTTGTGATTATTATCTTTTTTTAAAAATGTAATAGGAGAGTAACAACATAAGCATGAATACATAATTTACTTTTACGTTTTTTCTTATTGATATTTACAAAAAATTAAGACTTTTTTTCTCAATTTATATTCTCTTCGAAACGGAAGTTTCGATTGTGATCCGCAGTGAATTTAAGGTCATAGGTCACGGAAATTTGTTGACAGTGTGTTTCGTTCAATTTTACTTCAAGCAATTTACGATATATAATCTTCTCTGGGAGTATTCAGCGAATATTACATGTGCGATTAATAGAAGGATAAGTGTGTGCATTTATTTAAATAGATTATTTGTGTTAAAAGTTCAGTATTTCTCCAGAATATTAAATTTAGTGACTCATTTTTGATGAGAACTTTTGTTTCCTGTGTGGAGTGTAAAATTTTGAAAAGGAGATAATGAATAATTGATTATCATAAATGTCTATTTGATGATTATTCAAGTAATAAACATGTAATCCGTACATAAATGGCATCATATCCACAGGATTTCAGTAATAGGCAAAAACCTGTGCCAGCGCGTAGAAGTGGTATATCGCCTGAGATTTCTTCACGAAGAGACATGGCAGACCCAACTTCTATAGGGTCGAGATCTGCCCAAGCCATGGCTGCAGCTGCCATGTCTATGAGGGGTCAAGATCCACATTCAATGAATGACACAAAAGCAAAAACTGTATTGAAGGAAGCTGTAGATGCTGTGGTGAATAGTTTCGCAAAGCATACACAAGGTTACGGCAGAGGTAATATACATGTTAAAACTTATAAATGAATCCGGGTCAACTCAGCCTTAAAACTAACACGGGCCCCTTGTTTGGCCCTGGCTCATCGGCCCTAGACTAATTGTCACGGGTCAAGTCGTACCTAAAACCAGAGTCTTTTAAAAATTCATTTTGAAAGACCCTGCTAAAACTAAGCCGGACCCTGGGTCATTTTGGCCCTAGACTTACTTGTCACTGGACAACATGTCCCAAAATTATAATTGACTGGTAATTATTACTGATATGATTTTTCTATATTCATCGATTCATCCTTTTATTGCCTAACTTAACATCTTTAGAACTGTTTATACATACATGTATGTAGTACTAATTAAGTTTAATAAATGGGTATTTATTAAAAGTTTTACTGATCAATGAAAGTAGAGAAATAAAGAATACAAAAAAATGTCTTTCAAGCATTTCGCTGCTGTCTTTATTTCATATTTTTTTACAAGATTGTTAAATTGAAATACAATGTACATGACTGTGTTTTATGTTTCTCTAATTAAGGTTATTTGTTCTTTTAAACATACAAGTTAACTAAAGCAGAGCAACAGATAAGCTTTTAAAGTGAATTGGGAATTGGGTATTGGCTCCATTTAATTGGGTATTCCAAAACTCAATACCCTATGACTTCAAGATTAATTGGGTATTCAATTATGAAGATATGAATTTTATGGTTTCAATATCAATAAAATTTAAACTTTTTTAAAAAGAAAATAGGATTAACCATTTGCTAGAACTTTTCACAATTGTTTTATTTTTTATATAAAATGCTCGTGTTATATTTCATAATATTTTTAACAAGTTCGTTTTCTGACTGATTTTTGATTTACGACTGTTTTGTTTCAAATCATTTTCCCTTTTGTACGACGCCATATTGCTTTCAAAGCGTCTATTGATACAGCTGGGACCTACTTATTGACGGTCTCCGCAAAATCAACGGTCTCTGCCAGTCTGTAAAGACCGTAAACCTGAGTAGACAAATCAACGGTCTCATGCTTTATTGATATGGCTTAGTCGGTCTTTGGAGACCGGGGACCGTCGAAGACCGGAGACCGTTGATTAGTTAGCATTGATTCAGGAATATTCGGATAGCATGCATATCGATATAATTTGTCTAAAACTATGGGCGTACAAAAGATTAAATTTTGCGTTGATGAAAATGACAATACGCACAGGTTTTTAAGACAATTGTGTATTTTATTATTTTTAATGGGTTTTGATACCCATTTTTAAAAAATCAATAACGTATTTTATAAAATTAATTGCGTAAATACGCAAATACGCACCTTATCTGTTGCTCTGTAAAGAATCTATATCTTAATAAGTTTTTGTATTAGAGGCCAAGTTAACCTGTGTCAAGTTAATGTAGCACCGAGCTGACCCTTTTACCTTATAATACTGTTATAAAATTAATAAATACTTCACATAGTTTGCATTTCTAAAGGAAGATAATTATAAGAAAGGCAGTTCCTGGCCATTGTCCATCAAAAATTATCACAATGTCTCTGTGTTATAAGTCTACTTAATTGGATTACAGCTGCAGCTGTACAGGCCCATACTGCTAGCCAAACCATCGTATTTTTGGCTTACCTATAATCTATATATGTAGTGTACATGTATGAATTAAAAATGCAAGCAGTGTATTTATTTTGTATATAATAAATGATCCTGATGCAAGTTACTGACTTTATCATTGTCTTTTTTATTAGGAAAAAAATTCTGTACTTCAAGGCTAATGATATACAGTGTGTATAAGCTAGCTGTATGTGCCACAATATGTACCTGCACCCCTTTAACCACTTCATATAAGAAAATAACAATAATTAATAAACCATCCAAAATTTTTTTAACCCATTACTTCATTCATGAGCATTTTGTGAAAAATGGCTGTTTTCATTGAAAAGTCTCCCGTTACAAGTTCAGATTGCTATGCAACTATAAAAACTGCTTCAATGCTAATCAAACTTCTGGACCATTGCCTTTGTAACAACATGCTAGGGATTAAATTTCCTGTTACCATGGCAATGAGGGGACATCTCAAAATTGCCAAAAATCACTATTTTGCGTTGATTTTTTCCATCAAAATTGATTTCAAAGTGCTGCAACTTCTCAATTGATTGATTTGGAGTCAAATGCTTTTCAGCGTTGGTTACGAGTTACCTTAATTTCAGAGTTTGACTTGATATCAACAATTGATTTCTGGGTATGACTTGATATCAACAATTGATTTCTGAGTATGACTTGATATCAACAATTGAATTTGATTTCTTAGTATGACTTGATATCAACAATTGCTTTCTGAGTATGACTTGATATCAGCAATCGAGATAAAGTTGAGATAGTCATACATTTACAATTTTATAGGGTAGCCAGTGGCCACTATCAGTTTGTCTCTCAGAGAATATCTGGAAACTGGAGCTAGATTTTGAATTTATCATTGAGGTAGGGTCAGTTACAGGGCCTTTTATATTAATAGTCTGTGGGTAGAAGGAGTTAGAGTGGTAGTTATTTAGTTATTTTACTCCTTGATTTTGGCTTGCAACTTCCAAAATGCACATGTTATGCCTTTCATTCTTTACCTTTAAAATGTAACTTTCAATGTCAGAGATTTTTTAGTCTCTAAATCTAATTTTCAAATTTTGGAACACAATATCATTGCAGTCCTTACATGTACGGGGTCTTCAGATTTATCTAAGATAACAGATCTATGTGCTAACATAAAACAATCAATTTGGTCAAGGGTCAAGGGGGATATATTATAATTTTAATCTACATATACAGACTGAAAATACATGTACAATGTACAACAGCTTTTAACGTCATTTAAACCGATGATATGAATTGCGAATCTGTTAGAAATGTAAAATATGTCAGGTGATTGATACTAATGATAAGTAACACTTATTTAATTACATGGAGGATATTTGTTTAGTTCAGCGTAAGATCGGAATATATTTCACCGAGTGAGCACCAAAATGTATATTTCACGAGTGGCGCAGCCACGAGTGAAATATGAACTTTTGGTGTTCACGAGGTGAAATATATTTCAATCTTACACTAAACTAAACAAATTTTCTTTTTATTACATGCAAAAAAAAAACGTTTAAAAAGACTTTTTAACCTAGTACTAAATCAAAAGCGCGCCAAATACTAATACAACGTGACGTCAGTTATGACGTCACGTCATTAAGCTGGTTCTCAGTACTGTGCACGCTGGTATTTCATTAAAACAACGTAACGGGCTTAAATTCAAAACAGTGAAATTATCAAATTGGTAATTTCACTGTTTAAAACAGTGAAATTACCAGTTTTTATTTCACTGATATATTTCTATAAACCACCGAAAAGCATGTAATAAATAATTATACTAATTAGTATTTTAGAGCAAAATTAAGAAATAGAAAATTTAGAATATCAACTGTTATAACCACAAGTAGAAATTTTTAAAATATTTGTCAGTCCGCTAAATGGGCAGGATGTCCTTGTTCTATAGATAATTATTGATGGACGATGATACAAGTAAACAAATTACTGTTACTAAAGGTTTAAATTACTCCAACAAAAGATTTGTCTAAGGTGAAAGAAAATATTTACTTTTTTACGACAATAGTTTTAGGTTTTTCTTTTCAAAGCTGTAGCATAATGACACAAAAACTTTACAAAAAGGAAAACTAACCGTCTGCCTATATTAGGTGACAATGTTATTATTACTGGCAATAATCAAGAGTAATCTGAGCCTGTTATCGAGATGTAAATCAATGGTTGCTTTTGTTACAAATTGTGGTCTATCCCCCCTGTAGGAGACATTTTGTACTTGTTCGCTCACACTTTTGCCTGTACAGTCATCTTCAATTTGTGCGCCATTATTTGCATATTTAATGAGCTGTTAGGAGAAAATTCCAGAGTGTAACGTTGCAAATTATTGTGCAACTTTAATGATATACGATGTATCTTCACAGTTAATGTGTACTTCTTTGTAGTGCAAACATTTTTTGAGAATGGCATCTCAGTTCATATTTTTTAAATCAGTTGAATTTTCAGGTTGTTTTATTTTGTTATTGATGACTTTTTGGCATGTAAAATGTTAATATCAAAAGTTTTGTAATTAACATGATGATGATGTATGTTTGCAATGTTTTGGGGATTTTTTTTTTAATTTGTAAAAATACTTTGATAGAAAATCTCAACTACATGTAAGCTATACTTGACTTGACTATAAGGCCCATTTCAGGTATATTTAGGAAAAGCCCCTGCAGCTGAACATTTTGGGGACTTTGTACCTTATTGATGACTTTAAAGATTTGTTTATGTGTACATGTACATGTATATAATTTTATTATTATATACTGGCAACCTGTCATTTCTTTTAATTTAAAGAAACAAGTCAAAACAGTTCAAATTTTGTCTGCTGTTTGGCTTTTATTATATGGGGGGAATAGGAGTTAATTTTGAATTATTATATTTTACTTGATATGTGTATGTTAATAACTTAATAACATGTTTTAAATATTTGAAAGTCTAGTCAGATGGCATTGGAAAAAAAATCTCATTTCGTAAACATTTCTCATATAAATTGTATACTTAGAATAATATATATGGAGGATGAACATTTTAAAAAAGATTAATATTGGTCAAAAGGTCAAAATAAGCAAAATTAGCCCTTACTGCGTTACTAATGCAGTAAAATTATAGTGATAAATACCGCCCTTAATCACTGAATCTTGAAGTCATTCTGATTGGCAATTTTTAAAAATATTAAGTGATGTCTGGCTGTCAATTAGTTATACCCAAATGTTGTAAATGCTGCTACATGTATATCATACGTGAATGTTACATGTATATGTATATATAACTATGTAAAAAAAACCCGATTATATATTATTTCTAAATACAGTGTTGCATTGTTCAATAAAAGAAAAAATTTATTATATGCAATATTTTGTTGTTTACAGTTAATGTAGTGGAGGCACTGCAGGAGTTCTGGCAGATGAAGCAGGATCGTGGTGCAGACCTGAAGAATGGGGCTCTTGTTGTGTACGAATCCCAGCCATCTAATGCCCCACCATATGTGTGTTTTGTATCTCTGCCCGGTGGAAGCTGTTTTGGAAGTTTTCAGGTAGCTACATTATAATATGAGCCGCGCCAGCATGGATCCAGACCAGCCTGCGCCTCTGCGCAGTCTGATCAGGATCCATGCTGTTCGCTGTCAGTTTCTCAACTTGCTATAGGGTTTGTAAGCAAACAGCATGGATCCTGATCAGACTGCGTGGATGCGCAGGCTGGTCTGGATCCATGCTGGTCACAAACGCATTATGTTGGATTTGTCATGACGCGGCTCAATTTATTATGTTATTTTGATATATTAAGAATAATTTTTTGGTTCATCTCTTAATTTACTTGTACCATATAGTTAATTATTGCCCCCTGGTACAAATCAAATAGACTTCACTTGGTTTGGAGGCTTTTACTTCTATTTACTTGTATTATTATTTAATATTGATAAAGATAAATTTAAATGTTTCAAAGTAGATTATTCACAATGTATCTCCAGAAAATACAAACAAAATGTACCAAAGATATGATCAGAAATGACATGATGCCTTGAAGCAGCGAAAAAATACTTCAAGATTTTTATTATTGTAATCTTACTTATATTAACATAAATACATGTATATATACAATGTAAATATCATTACAAATACAATTTATCTTATGTGGCATCTATTTTAAAATTCTCATACATGGTCTCATACACTGTATTCATGCTTTATACCCATGGATTTAATTTTATGATACAATATTCTTAAAGACCTACTTTAACATTGTTCATTGTTGTTTGGTTATTTATCGTAAACTTTGATAAAGTACTGACTGTACTCTGCGGGTATGGTGTCCCTTTTAGCTTCGCAGTAATCTGTGCTAATTTGCATACAATGTACATAGCTCCATATAGAAACATGGAAGGAGTCTAAAGGACAGCACCATACTTGAATAAAAGTAACTATTTTGGGATGTGATTGGGAGATTTTGCATTGACAGACCCTCTATCATGACTAAATTTATTAATCAATGCAGTTTGGGAACACATTTTGATATATTTTTAGCAAGTAGTAATCTTCATAAATTTTAAGATTTGCATATCAAGGGAAAAGATAGGAATGTTTTAATCTTAAGTTGTAAATAACAGTTCAACCTGTTGAGTAACACCAATTGCATATTTGTATGATTTAGTACAATAATAATATTAATGGACCAGTGACAGGTTTTCTATAGGACTCTGTGATGGTATAGAAGTGTTTATTTATTTGGGAGAAAACATGGCTGGGTAGCTTAGTTGGTAATGCTGCAGGACAGATTGCAAACTAACATTTTCTCACTCTATCAGGGTTTTCATTATGAACATACTGGCATTACATATCAATTATCATTGGTTGAAATGCTGTTAAAATTCAATTGTATTTTTAGCCTGTAGATTTAAGTATCCCCCTCGACCCTTGGTGAAATTAGTTGTTTTTGTTGGCACATCTGTTGCCTCATATAAAAATGAAAACCCTGCCCTTTGACAGTTCTATTCTATTTAAAGAAAATTTCCGCTATTCCTTTTAATTTAATAAATAAGTTCGCATAAACATTGTATAACTCACAGATCCACAAGAAATTTCTGTAAATATCCATAAGAATTTACCTATAACGCTTAGTTTATAAAAAGAGTGGGGCAGTCTTTTTAAATTTTAGACAGATTTATAATTTTACCCATAACATTTTCCAATATCAACTGTTGGTCAATCACCATTTTGACAGTCAATCTTTTGAAATATAAAGTTAATTTAGCTCAACTTGATGATGAAAATATGAGCATAATGTCACTTTAAGGTAAAGTTTTAGTTCAAATATAATTTATATCAAAATAGTTTTAACTTTACTTTTTCTGTTTTATTTTATGACACTGTTGACATAATTTATGTCATTTTCATGTCGAAAGAGTAACTATTTGATGGTACATCATTATGCAAGGAAATGTCCCATTTTAAACATTAAACCACAAGTATTTGAGACGGCTATTTTCTTTTATTACCTTTTACACTTTTGCACTCCAATTGGCGGCTTATGTTAAATAAGTCTTTTTATGTATTGAGAGAGGATTTGAATTCCAGTATTGTCGCTTGAATAAATGTTGAAACGTTACTTCTTTTGACAAATATTGTAAGAACTTGAATAAGTGTAAGGCGGATCATTTAGGTGATAATATGTAATGTAAATAAACTTTGTCAATAAAACTTTGATTAGTTTGGCAGTCGTGCTGGGCATAGATAAAAGCAGGTACTGTTGACTAAATCTATAATTTGAACCGAAAAGATATTGTCCTGAATGTTGAAAAATGACAATTCATATATCAAGTTTAACAAAAAAATTTTATCAATTTATATCAAGTTGAACATTTTTATAATTTTTTTCGAGAAATGTTTGTTTATGACACACAGTCTGTAATTTATATTCATAAGGAACATCATGATGTGTGGTAGATATTTATTGATTAATATAACCGGCCAATTCAGTATCTCCTTAATGGTGCCTATATATATTATATCATTAAAGCATCATACTTATATATGAAAACTGTGTGTGTGTTCTCCAGTTAATTCATTTCACCTATGATCATTTGACTCTGCTGTTAATACACAAATAAATTGCAAAAATGTACTTTCCAATATCCTAAGGCTATGTCAAGTATGTGTGAAATTTGACTAAATAAATGTTTTGGTCAGGTAGATGTATACAACATATATACTTAATATTTACATTGGTTTATATTGTTATGGTTTGTGAGCATTTAAAATGTGATGATTTCAGGTATTGAATGTTGAAGCATTGTATAGGAAATGATGATGTAACTTCTGCATTAATGATGAGGATTCTTTTGTTTTAGGAGTTTTTTAATTGTTCTGTAGGAGATGCACACATTTAGCATTAGAAGACCTAAAATAAATCAGAAACTTAATCTTGGCATCACAAAAATTTACCATAACCATCTTTGGAACCAACATGGTACCGATTTTGCTTAACTACATTCATCGCATGCTAATTAAGTGTATACCTAATGAGAACGCATGGGTTACCGAGGATGACCATAACAGTTTCCTTGCTTCATTTTTCATATGACCTTATAATTATGCTGTGAACTTTTAACAGTCCATTGTTAATTTAAGGGTCAGTTTCATATATCAACTTAAAGTAGCCAGTTTACACTTGTATAGAGTGTGTCCAGTTGAATATTTTGTCACCTGATATTAGTGCAGTAACAGGTTAAGTCCTTCTGAATTTAATAGGAAATAACCATTTATTGCACTATGGTGACAAATTTTGTGTTTTAAATGGTGCAAGTCATTATTGTTAAAGTTCAAAAAATTTATGCAACTGAAAACCTACAAATGTATGTAAAAGAAAGATGGACGGTGAAACCGATTGTTGTCCCATAAATTGAGATCTTTAAAATTTTTCCTTTAAATTTTAGATATATGGTTGATAATACAAGAGATTTATAAATAAGTCGGATTGCATTTCCGTCCCTCAAATTCCACAACATTATAATCCCGGCTTGGTTTGCACTTCTTTTTATCTATTTAATGATAATCTTTTCATGTTTTTCAAAATATTTTTGTACCATACTGTTGAATAGAGATGATTTTATTTTTGAATGTCACCTGAAAAATAAAGCTTTAGCTTGTCACTAATTTTAATCTCTGGAATTTAAATGTCCGTGGAAAATTGATTAAAGCTGTTGATTAGGGAATCCATAAATGAAAAAATTGAATAGAAATATTTGAAAGAATATTTTCTTAAATACTGGATAATTCATACCATACAGTCATTATAATTCATTCTAATTTTGATCGTTAGAAGACGAACGTACTGGAATTTCATTTATTTAGAGGAAATTTTAACCGAATGAAAAAGAAAATGTTTTAGAAAAAAAAAATTCTAAATGGCTGTTAAGTATATTCTGACATATCATATGAAGGACTGTTATTGAATAGAAAGGGGCAATTAAAAAAAGAAATCTTACAAAAGAATATTTTGTTAACACAATGGGTGATATAATTAACCCTTTATGCCTGCCTGCTGGTGTCAACAGATTTTATCCCTACCACCAGTGCAGACCTATATCTGAGCCTGCATTCTGCCTGTTTGATCATGGTTTGCACTGTTCACTATTCAGGCATTAATACATATTCTAAGTTTCTCCTAAAGATGATAAGTGGTATAATCCATATTGAAAGATGGACAAGTCCATTTAAGATATTTAATGCGGTGAGTGTTAATTTTCTGTAAAAAGGTTTGCCAGTATGACAACAGAGAAATGGTTGTCTGTACTTTTGTTTGATTGATCATTGATCATCCTGCCATCCCACAGCAGCTTACTTTGAATGATTTAGTGGATATGTTGGAAGATGCCTGGGAAGGAAAGACAGATAATTGTACTGTTATGGAATTTACAGATGTTAAGTGAAATTTGTTTACAACATTTAATAGTGTTACTTTGGCAGATCTCCCTCCCTCCACCGTAATGCCCCACAAAATGAATATTCAGGACTTTGAATTCATGATTTTTAAAAGACTGATAAAAGTTCCACCCTGCAAAAAGAGTCTCCCCACTAAATTGTTGGAGGGTTGGAGCTTTATTGGCGGTTTTAAAAATCAAGAAATTAAAGTCCCCCCCACAAAAAGTCCTGTTGATATCCCCGGCTATTTGATGTGACAAAACAAAACCAAAACAAAGGGACATATAGAAAGTAAAAATATGGCTCATTCGATTGCGATCCCCCTCAATCCCAACTCCTCTTCAGTGTTTGGGAAACTGGGGGGGGGGGGTTTGGTGGTGGTGGGGGGGGTAACTTTTGACTTGTTGCATCAGGGTGATGCAAGAAACTTAAAGTTTATATATATAGATAGATGAGGTGTATCTTATATATTAAAATGAGGAAAACCTCTAAGGTACATGTATCAACATAATGGCTATACATTAATGTAGAAATGTAAATCAAAATATTCAAGAGGGAAAAAGAAAACACATAACAATTCAGACTGCACTTCTATATAATGGTGCATACGCATACATCAATCTTATGTACAGACTGGCGTGTTTTTTTTTAATGTTTAAATACTTCCTTTAAATGTCTTAACTATCGAGTGTTGAAATAGTGATGAATGTATCTTCTGATTAAATGTTTTATGCAAATATAAAACTTTATATGTGACAGACGATAATTAATTATACAACTCTGTCGATACTTTAATACTTCATGTCACCTCGGAGAAATATTGCATTTTTTCTTGTTATTAATCTAATTACCGTATATATCCTTTTATCAACTCTATTTCTATAAGTTCATGATTGTATAACATTTATATTTTTGTATTATGTCTATCTCTATAATTGTACCATGTATATATTTTTTATATCATCTTTTTAATTATAATGTATATATTATATATTTGTATATTTATCTCTATCTCTAAAATAATACTGTACATCTATATATTCTTTCAACCATATCTCTATGTATGATTGAATTATACCATATACATATAT
>NW_026861838.1:0-155725 GCF_026571515.1 Ruditapes philippinarum | reverse complement strand
GGGAGTGGCGGTAATTTGTTTTCTTTAATATAATGACATATGATGATATAATCATATTTACGTACTTAATAGGTTTTATTAAATTTATGATGTACACCGACTAAACTTGTGAATTATATGAATCCTTATTTTTTTTGGAAACAAGGCATTGAGTATATTTTAAGTGCACATTATCCCCAGATCCTGTGTGAAAAATATACCATACTCTCTAATAGATTTTATTTTCTTCTGCTAAGTTTATTAAATTTCCCTTCCTTCTTAACAATTATCTTTTTGTTAAAGTATAATGTTGAATAAACAGGATGTTATTAAATGTAATCAGTTGTTCGTAAAGATAACAAGATTTATTATGTTATACTTAATTTGCATTTTTCATTACGTTATTTTGTCCGATTGAATTTGAGGTCATGTTTGCTATATATTAATTATACTTGTGCCTCATTTTGTTAAATCCAATATCTTTCTGAAATTATATCAAAGTGTTCACCTTCTCAAAGTCCACCTTTATCGGCAATTATTGCTTTACATATAGCTTTATTGCTTTCCTGATTGAACATGTTTTTTGTGACATTGTCCAGATTTACATAACATTACGCCAAAATTCACAATGCTCTACAAAGTAAACACCCCCGCCTTTGTATACAATTTCCCTTGCCAACAGCAAAAAAAGTTTTAACGCTTAATTGTATCCATAAACTTTTTCAAGACTTTGCAGCCTTTTTACAGGATCTTTAATACATAATTTTCAATAGGAATTCGAAGTGAATGCTTTTATCCAAAATATGTTTTCCTTTATATATTGCGAGCGAATGTGAAGCTTTATTTTTTTTTTATGACTGTTTTATTTTTTGTTGTTTTTGTGTTATTGCACAAATAAATTAAGTTAAATATATTAATTCCTTGAACACATATCGTACCTTAAAACATGAACATCAAGGATTTTTTTCACCAAATATCATCTGCTTATCGAAACCAAAATTACAACAATTTGATCAATCAGCAACATTCCTGGTGTGTATAAGGTAACCATCTTGAATCATGTTTCGTAACAACTATTAAGTCTTGATATTTGGTATATGTTTCCATATTTTTTGTCAGAATTTTAATTACAAGGATGACAAATATGTAATTCACTGTCGACAAGGAAAGAGTTTTCATTAAATCTTGAAAGAGATACAGAAAAGATATTTGATACATATTGCATAAAATAGGATTCCTCTTAACATCTATCATCTTGTTTCTATTGTACCGGTATATTGTGTATTTTGTGTACGTGCTTTTCACATCTTCCGTTATTAATTTTCTGCTATTCAGTTGAACCTACATTACCGGCAGTAAACATGATCTCGCTCATGTTAGTATAAATATATACTTTGCTCAAATTGGATATTAAAAAATGTTTAAAAGTGCTACACAGTCTCTTTGTAAATATACAGTAGACATGTCTGGACTTCACACGAAGTAGATAATTATGTTATAATTTTAATCCTTCACACTATAGTTAGTCACAATATGAATATAAATTGTCATCAAAAAGACTGGCAGTTTTTTGTTATGAAAATACAAACTTTAATTGACCTATAATAGGGAACGCAGCTTCCAATGAAGTGTTTATTCATTTTTTTATACAATGGACATATTCTGTCATAGATTTCAAAAACAATTCTCCGATTAAACAACTTTACTAGTATATTTTTAAATAATTTTGTCTGTTATTCATGACTGAACCGTAACCCCCCAAAAATGAGCAACCGTTATCAGTGTTTGACATCATATATAAAAGCAAATAATTATTTAGGCCTCGTTGTGTTCTCAATAGAAAATAAAAGATGATAAAACAAATGCGCTTGAAATAATTGTGCTAAAGAGAACAAATATCTTTATCACTCCTCGATTGGATATGATTTATGCACTCATCACATTTTAGATTTAGTGTAGTAAAATAAATCTAGCTGTTCAAACAGTCAGAATTATCTTATTTTAAATTTAAACCTTAATACAATTACAATTATTCCTAAAATATAAAGAAACTGTTTCATTTTTACTATTACCTCTATGAATAAATCTTCTTGACGGAGGCAATAAATCGTGCTTAAATAAAACAACAATGGCTTAAAAGGTTAAAATTGAGTCTTTTGTGAGCAAAACCAAATCTTATTTAAATTGTTTTACATCAGAAAATAATATCATTCCGTCAACTGAATTTGTTAGATAATACCTAATCTTTACCGATTTTAATTTGTTTCTTTCTTCAGTAAAATAATCAGGCTATGCCAAACGTGTGCAGCGGATAAGATTACAGTCCGGGTTTTCAGCGATTTATTGCATGTGCAAGTTAGAGAAATAAATTAAATGTTGGCTATTGAATGCAATTAATATACATTTGTATTTTTTATTCTTAAAGCATGCTTGTAGGTGAAGTTCTTGAGCTGGTAAATTTAAAATATTAATATCAAAAGCTTTTGTAAATTAATCTTGATCTTATTGAATATTTAATTATTTTGATTTTGAGACATATACAAATTCGACTTTAACTAAAATAACAGTTCGCTTGTTAGCTCATATAAAATGTAATTACTTTTGTATCTAACTTTATAAAAGCTGCCGCATATAATGGTAAGAGTTATTTTTAATGTCGGTTAAGAATATCCATTTCTTTAAAATTGAAATCATATCTTTGATTATTGAATTTTATGTCAAAAACTATGTTTACCACCAAAACATGTATACAAATGTACATTTTAAAGATTATAATCCATTCTAAAATTACAATTCTTATTCTTAAAAAAATACCAAATTTGAATATGGTAGCTGCTTAATGGGTACATAAAGAATAAAAATCAAACCGTGGTATCTTTCAGGAGCAGCACTCTGTATAGCTACAACCTCTTAATTTCCACACAAAAATAAAAAAAATAGATAATAAAAAAATAAATAAAACAAAATAAACTTTACATTAAATTTAACATATGTAGATCACGAATCGTTGTCGGCCCAACAGATATACTTTACGTTCCTAAATACTGTGTACTGAATATCTTGAAAAGTCTCTTTTCAGCTTTAATTTTACAATTCTAAGCAATTATTCTTGTCCTGGTGTCAGCGGAGTCGCATTTAGTGTCAGGATTAATGCTAAAATGGATCTTGCTATTTAATTACTGTCATTAGGGAACGTCGTGTAATCGTGTGTTTAAAGCATTACCAAGGGATTGTCTCGTTATAAGAACAATATTTCTAAGGTCAAATTAATTTTGATATATTGTCTTACGACAAAATGTGACTATTGGTTGAAAACGGGCGATAGCTAGTGTAAAATATTATTTACATCTTTTCAAACGTATATCACATTTCAGCCTTCAGTTTTAATTTGGAATTTAAGAAGCTGATAAACCTCCCAGCAGGGAATATATTATCATATTACCCTCTTTGTCTGAAACATCGTACTTTATTTAAATAAATTTAAATTTCAAAATGAAGATAAATGTTTAAGGCAGCATTTCGGACGAAAAACAGTTAAAAATGTTCTTGTAAAAACCGTTGATACCTTAATTGAAATTATGCATGCAAAAGTTATCGTGAATTTCAACAGAAAGTGTTTTTATCTACTGTGAGGGAAATCAATTGTGATGTTGAAGAGGTGTTTTCATTTCGAAGCATGGGTGTCTTTTATAAGGTTGTGTATAAACGTAAGAAAAGAAAACAATGCTATAATTTATTTACCACGAGCTATTTTTCTTTCTAGCGACAATCTGATCTGTGTGGTTTGGTTAACTGAGCAAACTGGATGGTTTATTGTAAGCCTTTATATACCTTACTATAAATATGACAATGTCAACCAAATATATTTATCATAGTTTTGTCTTTTAGAAACTGCACATACTCATAATCTGTTATTGTTTCTATGTTTATCACATGTATTATGAAAGGATATCATAGCATATGTAATGTTATTAAAATGATATGAAAGTTAACCTTTTTTTCAATATTTTTTTTCTATCACAATAATAGAAACGAAATTGTAGAAGATATACTATGCTCAACTTTGGGTTAAAATACTTTTATTGCATAAAGTACTAGTTATAGTTTTTTTACATATCTTGGCCATTCTTACGTATATGATTACTTGAAAAAGGAGAATGTATGAAGAGTTTAAAAAGGCAACGTATCTTTTCGGTGTATACTCATAAGATATTTATTTTACATGTACAAAAAAAACTGTATAAGAATTATCAAAAAATAAAATTGTGCATCCTATATCTTTAACCATTTGTTTGAATTGAGACGCGACAGTTTAAAACAATATAATAACGTTTATTTTACTTTGGTCGTTATGAATGATTGCTTACATATTCAAAGCAACTCACTTTTGTAACTTACTCCATGTTTACTTGTGCCAGTTTTGTAAGCAATGTCAAGGTCATAGCAGATGATCGGGATCAGAGGCAGAAACTTTATCTCCTTAAGACATTGCTAGTATTTTACATGTCTCAGGTTAGTTTGTAATATTACTTATTTCTTGGCAAGAGATATATTCTTATGTCAAATGATTGGAGGCAAGTGCCTATTACAAGCTAGATTGACTCTTTTATTTAATTACTGTCATTTATAACCGTCTGTATTGGTATTACAAAGAATTATCGACTGACAGTCTCGTTTAAAGACGGACAGAAATGATATAACATATGTATTATTATTTGACATAGGTTCATGATTTTGTCAGACATGCTTCTTTGAACTTTATACAAGAAACAAATCCGTACAAGTATATGTTGATGTGAAATAAAATGTTTGTTTAGGCATGGGATCGATGCAATATTCAGTACGAGAGTTTGGATCAGATGTTTAGAAGTGAAATATAATTTATTTTCTAGCATGTTAAACAGTTACATAATTTATTCATCACATTACTAGAGTCATGCATTCTCCTTAATGGTGTCATAAAAACACGACGTTACTAGTTTCTTTACATCATTTCTGTAGAATTTCATGAGATTTGTACAAACCTTGGTTTTTAGAGCAAGGTGTTGAAATGGCTTATCGTTAAGTAACGTGGTACATACAAAAGAGATATTCATTAAATAATGTTTAGTTTGTGTTTATTGTTTTGGTTATTTCTGTCTTTTTCTGTCGTTCTGTCATCACCATGTTTTATTGCTTTAACTTAAAAACTTGGAAGTCGACCAAACACGAATTCTAATCAGAATTAAAAGTGTTTCAGGTTCGGTTTGTTTTTTATTTTCTCAAAAGCTCGGACCGCATTTGCGGTGTCTACATAGAAATGTTCGTACTTATATGTGCAAGACAAAGCAACGATGATCCTAGATGACCTTCTCTTTGCAACATCAGTCTTTTTCCATAAAAGGGTCAGATAAGTATTTTAATACACAACAAAAAATCCTTTAAAACATATCTGACGAGAGAAAAGAAATAACGAGACAAACCTTTCAAAGTGATTCAAAGTCATCAAAACTGAAAATGTCCTCTAACTTAGAAGATGATATTTAGGTAAAATAGATAATAAATAATAATGATTGTTACGTTTTCCTACGAATAGTTTTCGAACATATTTGAAATAATCACAATACATCTTATCGTTCATATTGTTTAATGTAAACAAAGATCTCGATAAATACAAGTCTGGTATGAATTACATTAATTTTTACTCTGTCGATGTCCGATTTTTTCTTGTCTTGGAGTGAAATGTACCAGTATCGCTCATTTAATTTAAACTTAAATTAAACGCAACTCAGTAAACCAATACTGTTATTTAAATGAAAACTTCAAACTGTGTTAAAAGTACATCGTTAACAACAAAAGAAGCCAATGATCTTAACAAAATCACCCTCACATGAAATTAGAATACAAGCTATAACATTTGGAACTATGGTATTTGAAACAGTCCTTATTAGATTTCAGATACATTATATTATTTGATTTATTGTCTACTGGTTTCTTTTATGATGACACAGTACAGACCTAAAAGTAAAAGCCTTATACCTAAAAGTACATAAACATGTTAAGGAAATTAACTGCTGTTTCGTAGATAATTAGAATTTAATTAATATGATCATATATTTATTTTTTCAAAAGTGTTTCTGTCTTTCTTTTAAATATTTAAACTATACAAGTTGTTATTCTTACTTACTCTGAAGATCTAAAACGTTAAATCTTCACATTAATTTTAAGCAAGCTAGCAGTAATTTACTTTTTCATTTATTTTCAATTTACTTTTTCAATTCATTTCGTAAATGAATTGTATTGTCAATTATATTTTCAGTTGTTTTTTTCTTTCAATTATAATTGGAAGTTTAAAACAATATGACAACATGTTCTTGAACCTATACATATGATACTGAATCAAGAAATTCCAAATGTTTCTAACATATATTTAACTTGGAATTATTCATTTTTGTAAAGTATAAAGTGAAGTGGTAGAAAACTATGAAAGACTCAAAGTTCATTTCTTAAATATGTCAATTCTTGTTAAAAATTTCTGTTGAATTTCTTTTAAGTTGAATTCGTTTTCTGTTGAATAGAATTCGTTTAAAATTCTAATGTCATGAAGCAAAAATCACGGTCTCTATAATAACAGTTGCAGAACAATTGTAGCTTTTTATGAACCCTCACAAGAAGCAGGGATATTTCAAATGACTGTTTTCTATTAGTTGCTGTATTTTTTAAACATTGAAGGCGACACATTTGATATTTTATTTGTTTGCTTAATCGGGTTTTACGTCATTCCGACACAGTATAGGTCATTTGGCGACATTCTAGCTTAACTGGTGGAGGAAGACCTCAGGTGCCCTTTCGTTCATTATTTCAGGCACAAACGAGTACATGAGTAGAACCACCGACATTCCGTAAGCTAGCTGGATAGCTTCCTCACATGAAAGAATATAAAGTCCCCGACGGGATTCGAACCCACAACGGTGAGAGGTAAGAGGTTTGAAGTCAACGACCTTAACCATTCGGCCACGGACACACCATACATTTTATATAATTGACAACGACTTTAATTATGAAAATAAATATTTTCATTGCAAGATTGAAGAGAATGTTAATTAATTAACAAAATCATCAAAATTAAAAGCAGAACTTTGAAATAAAACGGAATCCTAAAGGTCGTGTGGCATAATCAGGAATGTTGCAAGCTGGTTTTCAATATGGTGCGTTTATGAACGTATGTGCGGCTGATGCAAGCTACAATACATACCAACTCGCACCGGAAAAGGAACAAGTAGAATATGATGCAAGTAATGTTCGACGTCATCATACAGCGATGGTCGTGGGGCCTTTTTAAAAAAATTAAGCTAAACTTAAAAGGGTGTTTATGTTCAAATAGCACACTTGTAAAGAATGAAAAAATAGTACAAACATATCTTTAATTTGTATTACATTTAAAACTAATATTTGAAACACTACTGCTATTGATATGTTAACAGTTTTTATTGTGTTTATCATTCAATAACATTTTATTAAATGAATGAATAATAATGTAGACATAATAGAAAAATAAAATAAATAAATTAAAAATTATAACACAATTTATAGATTGCTTTTCTGATGTAACACTGAATATTACCAAATCTAATATTACAAAATAATTATTTTTGTTTTGTAAAATATTCCCAGGCACTTGTTATTAAGTATTCACAGAGATAATATGACACTGCGTTGCCTGAGGGTGCAAAAAAACAAATGATATTGTCACATCAACATGAGTTCCAGAATATGCAACGGAGTCCCAAAGAAGACATCGGTTACCATAGTATTTTAGTTGTTTCATGATAATAATGGTCAAGTTACGAAAAAGAAATTCCAGTAAGTAATAAATTTTATCTATTTATTTTTACAATATAAAAATAACAATACTAAAATATGTAATTACCAAAACTAATAATACATTTCCTATCAAACATATCTTCAGTAACGAGTGTGTGGGGAATATTATTTAGGTGCCAATTTTAATTTATCGCGGCCAGTTATTTCTCAGTGTCAATGTTTAGTGAATGTTGTAATATTTTCTTTGTTAAATCTGTGCCTTGATTAAATGTATTTAATTGGACTTTTATTCGATTGACACCGTAAAGTCGTTTCGTGCAAAATTAAATGTATTTTCTTGGAATATCTAAACATAGTTTAATGATAGAAAATTTGTTTCAAAAAGGCTTTTGGAAAGCCCTCTAGTACCAAACACTTATCTATATATATTTCCCACAATAACAGTTTCTTTTTTTGTTCCACGCCTACAAATATATTATAACGTTGATTTTGCAAATATAAATGACGCAGCAAAAATAAAACTGGAGGCAATTTATAATAAGGATAAAATAATAAAAGCGACTTCTTAAAAATGATGTTTAAATACATTTTTATAATAAAGAGAACAAAAATAACTCAAAGGCTAATGCTAAGAAATAACATTTCAGTATCTTAAAATATAGTTTAATATGTTGTAATACAATTATCTGAATAAGGTTCCAAAGTGCTGATACAAATCATATCACAAACCATATAAAAGTTTATTGGATTTCATTTTGATTTTATTACTTTAACGAGTTTATTTTGTTAATTAACTGAATTAAAACCTTTCAGGATTTCTAAATATGACTATATATTTCTTCGTCATTTTTTGTTGCAGGTTTTTTTATATAACTTTAATTAAATCGTCTTATTATATCGGCAATAATGGAAAAACAAATATGTTTCAAATTAATAATCGTTATATATTGTTTATATATAAATTGTTCCTGAAAGGTAAAGCACCTCTAGTTAAAAAAAGGTTCTATCAATTGATATAAAAATGCTTCATGAAGTTTAGAAAATAGAATGCAACGATGGTAATATCTGTATCATAAATTCAAAATCATAAATCATAAAAAAATATTCCATATTTCAGTTTATAAAATCAAGATAGAAATACATATGAGGTTAAATGTAAACGACAAACTTTTGTACCGGGTAAAACAGCAAATATGCAAGGAATATTTGATAGTGTTTGTTTTATACTTTTTTTAAAAAAGCAATGTAATCTGTTTAACGTGATTCAATTGTGATCTGAAATTTCCAATCCATTCACTGTGACGCGTGAAATTTCCCATTTAAATTCAAGGCTGTCACAATTATCCATTTTCAAATACAGGTTCTGTTATTGATGTCAGTGATATTAACATGTCTTTTATTTTTGTATGTAAATGTCTTTGACTTGAATCCTTCTTAGAATATTCCACTATTGTATTTAGGATCAGGACAATTGAAGCTGAAATCATTTAAGGAACTGGGTCTCCTTGTCATTAATTTCTTTGAATACTGGCTGACATAGAATTTATGAGTTTTTCTTTTAAATTATCTTGGTCTTAAATTTAAATTCTTATTCTTGTGGTCTTACATTTCTTCAGCTGAAGATGTGTTCTAATATTTATGCACAACTGTCTATGGCATATTAAACCGCCATATGGACACATCTGCGTATGTTTCAAAATTCACTATTTCACCATTTTTCCGTTTGATACTGCCGGTGCCAGGGGCATGAACAATAAATAGCAATTTCCAGTACCGTCCATGAACAGACTCAATCAAACCAAGCCTGCTGCAACATTTTCAATTTTTCCGTGTGAGCGTTCTTTAAATATTCTGTTTTTCTTTTAAATTCTTATTCAACAATTTACACGTCAAAAGTTAAGGACATTATTTTGTTTGACAAAAATGATTGTTTTATTTCATTGTAATTGTTTCGAATATGCCATCACTTTTCTTTGGTGATGTACTTATGTTATACGTATATTCAGGTTAGTACGTTTATAACATGTCATGATGATTTTTAACAACCAGGAACACATTTTTAAAGCAGTTTATTGGATTGGTTACTGAAGGCATACTATTTAAGAAACTCAAAATACATTTTAATAGAAAACGAATAACATTGAGTTGCTGTGAGCAAATAACTACATTGCAACATTGCCTAGAAGAACACTTCAATGTATAGAATTTAATAAAATGGATGCTGATAAAACTTATTTATTCTTGTTTAAATTATTTGCGCTTTTAAATAGGAAATTGATTAAGACTTTAATAACTTTTCTTTTAAAAGCGCATTATAAGTAAAATGTATATGTATTTCTGTTTTATAAAACATATTAAGCTTTTACCTTCAAATTGATGTATTCAAAATTCTAGTCGACTTTAAACTTAATAACGTTGGTTTACGATAACATTGTCGTTGATATACTGTTATAAGTATACAATATAAATTTATACAAATGGCTTTATTCATCTTACATATGGTTATGTCTCTAATATAAATATGTCATGAATAATATATTTATGTGACAACAAAATCTTTCTATTACAAATAAGACTTTAATATATTGTGTTATACGAATAAGGTGCAATTGTATATCTAAAATATTACATGTATTATGTAACTTCACCTTGTTTTGCGTCTCAATGCAGAGCAATAGTCCAAGTGTTCCTATAAAACCGTAGGTGTTAAGATAAGTAAAAAGTACGATACATTAATCTTCATATTCAGAGCTCATAACCCTTATCAAAAACAAAATAGAAAATCTTTAGAATATAATTTAAGAAAAGAATGTATCATTTTGACCCGTAATTTTCAGCTTTGATTAACGTTGGAAATAAAATAAGGTTAACATTAATATCTTTAAGCAAACTTCGAATGAAAATAAGAACATGTTCAAAGTTAAACACAAAGTATTTTAACTCGTCACAGCCTGATATTGGTTTAGAAAAAACCGCTTGTTGAAAAGTATTATTTCGACCTTTTTATTCTACTTGATTTAATATCTATTTATTATTATAATTATACAGTAACAATCGTTTTTTATACTTGCCGTCAATGTTGTACGATACAAACTTCCTTTTTATAAAAAATGAAGCATGGATATGAACAAGCTTGCACAGGTTTTCCGTGTGTATCGCAAATTTATTAAATATATAACACCAATGTATTTTAAACTACTTTTGTGACCTCATTTTGACATTCAGTCAAAACACTTCTCGTACGCGACTATAAAAAGCAGCAATCAACATTTGTATCCAAGAAAATGTCCAATGGGAAATCAATATGCAAATAATTTAACGTCAATATAGCAATAGAGGTCAGACGTTGGTGACGTACCATTTAATCCATACGAATATGTAGGTTTATTCAAGAAATATTTTCGCCATATGTCATGCGTAAAACCGTTACTCCGAATAAATGAGATCATTTCATGTACAACATATTACATATTATACCTAATTTTGAAAGCCTAATCATTTCGTATAAATCCCTCATTAGCCTTTACTGACATTTTGTAATTTAGAACTAATTCAGGCTTTCTCAGGTCAAAAGCAAATTTGATGTACAAAATACCAATTCATTTCTAATAAAGGTAGATAGAACAAGGTGGTTTGTTATTTTTGAACATTCATAAGGAGAGTGAAAATCCGGAAAAAGTGATATCTTTGAAGCATAAAAAGTAGCAAAATTTCATTAAATTTGCAGACTCCGGTTGATTGAGTTGTACATAAGGAATAATGAAAGGTGCAACTTCCCTCACGCTCCGTACATGTAGCACCGGCTTGAGTGATACTTAATTTTAAACACTTAAAAGTGCTGGACTCAAAGTCTGTATATTAATGTATTTAGGTAAACGTGTATTTACTTGTGTACTGAAGGAAAAATAGGAAAATCATATTTTATTTTACATCTTTGAATATAATGACATATTGTGAATATATCTGACGTCAATTGAAATAAACAAAATATGTGTTTTCCTCTACATTTTACAATGAAAACTGAAAAAAGAATTTTTTCTATTTTTGGCATGGTTAAGTTTTGAAGGCACAAACTAGTCGAAGTCTCATAACATTAACTTTTTGCTATGTTAAAGCTTTGAACAAATAAATTTTACATTCACATAAAACAAAATTAATTGCCTTCACTGTTTCACAGTAAGGTTTTTTGTCTTAAAATATCCTGAAATATATTGTATACATGTAAAATGTTACTGTTGGAAATTTTCATTATTACACAAAGACAAGAAATTAATGCTTTATTGAAAACAAATGATAAAATGCTACTATGAAGAATTATTTATTATATGGCTTCAGATTTGGTAAATAAAAAAAGTATTATACTTTTTTAAAATATAGAATGTTCAATTTTCAATTCAACATCTCTGCTGATCATATTTGTTTATGATTAAACTTTGACAAATTACACAGTATTTATCCCTTTAGAATGTAATGCTCTGGCTTGTAATTCAATTTGTATGCAACATAAATCTTGAAATATTTTGTAATCTGAACTTTCTTTATATAATCTAAACACAATCCTTAAAGGGCACAAATTTATTACTTTCTTTGTCATTATTCAAGAAATTCATATATCAGTGCTTTCAATAAAGTTCCACAGACTATAATCTGCATAGTGAAGTAGGTATTTCCAGGAAACGACATTTCAATTCAACACCAATTTCTTCAGAAATTAACAAAATTAAACTTCTCAGGTCTTTACAACGTTTCCCTGGAAATTCCAATGATAAAAAAACGGTATTTGTTGTAATCAAAACATATTGCTTTGTCGTATTAAAAATTTCCATTATGAATTTTTCTTTTTTTTATTTCCAATTTTTGCAAGTTTTTATGCAAAGCTAGAGTGTGACAATTAATATAATGTAAAGAAACTTTCAAGTAAGTGCTTTACAAGTGCATATTTTCCTTCGTGATACCAAAATCTGAAATTGAAAGTCAAATTATTACAATCTCTCTGCGTTCCGGTCTTAAATTGTCTGATTTCTTTAACTTTTTGCTTTCTCTATTATTGTTGGAACAAAAAAAGGATTGAAACAGGATGACCTATACAACTTCTAACTGATATTATGTAAAAAGATAAAGCATACATTTTTGTAACGTTTCTGGGTGGAAATCACTTAAATCTATTTGCAAAAGTAGCATTCAACAATCACTTTTTAAAAAATACTGATGAACAATGTCTGGCGATATTTTTCCAAAGTGCAAAATTCTAAAATTCATTACCTTATCACTGAAATTTTAAAACCTAGAGGAATTTCACCGGATCTAATTTCTTGTTGGAATTTTGTGGCAGCTGTTCTTGATTATTCAGTTAATCGTTAACGAATCAACGTGTCACTGACCTGCTAAATGCATGCAATTCGTTAGGATGACAAATTGACAACCTCTTTTTGATTTTTAAACATGCTTTTGACTTAAATAATTGATAATCAAGGGATATTAAAGTATTATAAAATTTGAGAATACTCATTATTTGGAATATTTTTTCGATAAGCGAGATATTCATTTTCGAAAAACCTTTCACTTGTTTTAAGTAGCTTGCTTAAAACTTATTTTAATCTTGTAAGCAGTTGAGCTGATATTTAAAATCCATATTAAAACTCAAAACAGTAAAAATAATTTTATAAATAACTATATGATTAATGAAATATATCAAATTTTGAAACAAACCTTTATCAAACTTTACAGTCCAATGAGATTTTATATATAGAAGAACCCACATCTCATATTACTATACATTCTGAAAATGGCCATCATGTTCTTTATACAAAATATATTTTGTATTTTACCTATTTTGCATTCATTTATGTATTCTTATTTTGAAAGAACTTTCCTCTTACAAATGTACTCACAGAAGGCACTCCTCTGATGAAAATAATTTACATTACATGCCATGAACATAATTCAATAACACACAGAACTTAATCAGTCAAAGTTACACTTTCAATATAAGGAATAACACATATAGCCCATTTATTTAAATGTAAGATTTAACGTTGGTTAATGAATATGACATCCTGTCATTATTGTACATTAGGCGGGAATATTCAGCGTAAACATTATTATATTGACAAGGAAATAATTAGAGACCGTTCAATGTACTATAAAGCAATAACCGAAACATAAGCCATGAAAGTCGATATTAAAGGGTATGCCTCATGATAAGTGACATATATCTTCAAAAAATCAAACTTAAAAAATATATTCAGTGTTTACAAATTCATTAAAATTCACAGTCTAAAAACATTATATGAATGAAAAAAGTAAAAAGTTACACTTAAATGTTCACAAAGACATTTGGTTTATATCATCGTTACAATCATGAATTCTCTGTAAACATAGAAAGTTTTTTAACCTAGAAAGTGACGGAATAACATGCACTTTAATCTCAGCATTGTATATGGCAACTGGGTAAAGTAAATGTGTTTGGAATTTGATCATAATGGCAAAAGATGTGTCTAGTCTTTTCGACGTTTAAACACAATTTTTTTTAATATACGCGTTCAAATTTAAATTACTCTGTTTGAATTAATGTTTATTTAATATTATAAATAAACATATTTTCATAAAGATAGGCACCATCAAATTTAACAGTTGTTGTCAGTAAAGAAACCAACTTTATTGAAAATACAAAATGCGTTCTTATTCAAATGATTTCCAGTTTATTGTCACTAAAGCGTTAATGAGGAGAGGCAGTACATCCAGATGAAATTATAAAAGCAATGTTAAAGAACGTTTTATGGCTGACAATAACTCAGATTATATGGAACAAAGAGTTATGTTTATAAAAAGGCTGCCTTTTGTGAACGTTGCCGTACCTTGTTGATCTTAATTTTTGTACTAAAAAAGAAAATTGCATGGAAAATTGTAGTCTTTTAACACTGAACGAGCTTGTACGGTAACGTTAAATGCCAGCTTCTATAATAGGCTTCCCCTTTGTGGGCCTATTATTATTTTCTTTGAATTCCTAATCAGTTATAAATTATTTATCATTTAATGATTAACCTGTCTTTGCCCTGTCCTTTTTATGTTTGGGGTCCGCCTTGGCTCCTTCCCATTGGTTCTTGTTGCTGGGTCATATGGGGGTTGCGTTCATTGAACGCCGCCTTTCCTTCTTAATTTTGTTTATCATATTCTATAATTATCGCCTATATGATGATACCACATATCTCATGTGTGTACTAAATCTTGAATGGTTCGATTAGTTATTTTGTATACCATCATCTGAAAAGAAAACAACTTATGGTATTAAGCTGCTTAAAGTTGTCTTATAAAGCAGTTGTATACATTGTTGTATTTTTAAATCGTGATGTAAATTCTTTTTAAATTTTTTTTCTGTGAAACCTTAGATCATTCTGGGAAAGACTGAAAGTCATTAAATTCTGTACAATTTCTTGGATTGTTTTCCAAGACATCGATTGCAATTCAATGTATTTCCTAAAATATTCAGAAGGTAACATTTGAGAGACATAATTCCAGTAAATATATGCACAACTGCCGGAAGCAAATAAAAATTCGTTTCTTCTGTTCATGATATTTTAGTGAACATTGATACATAACATAAGATGCAAAGCTTACACTTATTTAAGTATTTATACATGTTAGCATATGAGAACAAAAAAACAAGGCAAGGCGGCGTTCAAAGGACACAGCTACATTAAGTTTTACTATGCTAACTTTATAATCATTATAATTACATGAACATTTCAATAAAATATAAAAAAATATGTTGATATACCAATGTTGCTTCTTGCCATTCATATGTTTAAATATTTGATACAGTTTATTGAATTTAACTCCTTTTAACATTTTATTACTGCAGTAAAATCAAATATATTACATATATTAAGTAAGTAATAAATATAAAGAACGTTTTGTCTGAACCGCCCGTTTATAATATGTCCAGAGGTTAAATTGTGAAGGTATCATGGGAAATCTTGTAATTTGCCATGTCATCAAAGGCTGATAAATATATTTGTTCTTTCCACTATTTTCATTAGTGATGGTAATTTGAACACTGATTAAAATGTACAATCAATCTGGCGGACATTGACATTCTAAATGCTATTATCATAAAAAGTGTCTTGTGTTGTCTCATAACGGTCGACCGAGGTGATATCTGACGTTTTTAAAGGTAAATAATGTTACTTCTATCGAAATGGAAAACAAGTGTGAATGTCATGTATCAATTATATTTCTTTTATTGGAAGGATAATCTATTATTGTGATAACGAAGTTTGTGAGAGTTTTTCTCCAATTTTGTTGTTTCTTAAATAAAAAGATAAAGTAAAGAAAAATCATAAAAATATTTTGAATTTTATTATAAATGTGTAAACGTGTAACATGTCAAGTGTCAACCTTACAACCAGTTTATATGAACTGAAATTTGTCTTTGAAGAAATCTACGTTTTTTAAATGTTATTGTTAACCAATTTATTTTAATGAAATTCTCTTGTTTTTGTTGTTTGTGTGTGTATGTGTGTTTGCATCTTTGAACGTAGCGTCTGGTTCTTACTGCATATTTATGTAAAGTATATGTATTTATGTATCTTGGGAAATTTCATGACATTTTCTATTGGTTAGTGCATTTGTACATTTTACATTTTTACATCGTGATTGGAAAGAAACGCGAAATGTTACGTATCACCTGCAATGATCTATACTAGTACTCGTAGTGGACACAATAGATAGTGAATAACTGATTCGTACACGACATTCACATAAATAAGTTTAGATTCCTTGTTTGTAGGGTAATCTTCAAAGCTTTAATCCCAAATACATCTAGCAATTAATTGATATGAATGTATTTCTTTGCAGCAAAACGTTTGAAAGAAAAATTAAAAGAACGGACTCTCTCACTAATGTTCTTAAACATACTGTTGCAAAAAATTTATATAGTTTGTTCCATCTGCTTGTTTTAATTGAAGAAAAAGTTCAGATTTACGCCATTAATAATTGCAATATAAACATATTTAAGTAGGACTCCCGGTTGATGTAATCACGACTTTTAAATCATGGCGTAGGTTAGGTAATACAAGAAAATGAAATAGCTTGCGACTGAAGTACGCTCGTATACAAGCAACTTTCAAGGTTATACAAAGTGTTTGATAAAATGGCTCATATACTGAAGGAAAAACACTATTCTATGGCAAGCTTATATTTTTTTTCGAAGAATGGTGCATATTCCAAAGAAATCGGTGCAGAACTAAAATACTTACGGCTATTTTCCTTTTCGAATCGAGCGATATTTGTCTTGGAAATGATGCCGAAAATGACGTCCAGATCACGTGGTATTGCTACACTGAACAAGGAAAGGCGGCGTTCAATAAAGCTTATTTCTTGCATAGCAGACTGGCGTTTCCGTGAGTTTTACCCATGCCGGAAATTTCATCTGGCATGGGGGTGCCAGATGAGTCGCGTGCCAAACAACAACCTCATTTCAGCGCCATTTATGAATGAACCGCGTTAAAATGACGTCGTTTTAGAAGGAAAATATGTCTTAGGATGACGTCATTTCGCCGTTGTTATTTAAGTTGTAAGTTCATACGCTAATTTAAGAAAATAGTTATGGATGAAATGACTTTAATTTCCATGAATATATATCATATTGAGGTAAACCATTTTAAATATGAAATAATATGGCAGAATATGCAAGAAAAAATATCTTTCATATGTTTGCGGTTCTGATCGGAATATCCGTCCCTCGGGAACCCGCCAATGGGCGGTAACTCGGCAAGCCTCGTTACCGCCCAATGGGCGGGTCCCCTCGGGACGGATATTCCGGTCCGAACCGCAACATATGACAGATATTATTATTCCAAAAAATTGTTACAGAGAAATAAGTCATTGACTAGCATTAATAAGAAATATACAACTTTCTTATTAAATATAAAACTAACCGGAAATATCTCTGTACGAAATATAAAACAGCATTTCTCCCGCCTTTCTTGATACCAAGATGTATTTCCATACGAAATAAACTGTGAACATTAAGTGTGCTATACTTTCTGACAAGACTATATAATGTGCAATTACGTAAGAATTTATCAGTTCAAATGGGCCATTACCTTACTATAAAACGCAATTACTCTTTTACCAAGATACATGACACTACATTAGTACATGTACTTGTCCCTTGATTCTCATTTTTATAACCAAAATTATTTATTTTAATCAAATTTCTATGTAACAAAAGTAACTATGGAAATAAGTAGGTCATACGAAATATTGCAGTGAACTTAATTGACCTATATGTTCACATGGCTAATATAAATACATAAATAAGTACAATCATAATGTTATTAGTAATCTTTTGACAAATAGAATCTACTTTCCTGAAAATATTCAAGGAATATTGAAGTTTGTAAAATATGATGATTTATTTCAAATGTTAAGTATTACATGATTCAATTTTCATCTAGAAACAGCACAAAATATTTACCTGAAAAGGGAAAATGAGAAAAGAAATGAAAAAAGTACTTTAACATTAGAAATTAAACTCAACTAAGGTTTAAAATTTTAGATACATAAAATTTAAATTTCGGACATAGAACAGCTTGGGCACTTAAAATAAAAAGATATGAATATGTAATTACGGAATATACTTAGAAAAAAGTCTTAAATTGTTATGTGTGCCCTTTTTTGCCGGATGTATGTGAAAAGCGTTGCAACGGTTTTCAATTTTGCGTCATTTTGAAAAATTAGAATAAGTATTCTGGAAATCAGAGTGTGTGAATAATCTGAAATTTTGCACACAAGTTATTGGTGAAAACATACATCATGGACATTTTGCTTGCCAGATTATTTCCAGTCCCGTCATGTCAAAAAAACCTTAGTGGAGTCCCTTTAAAGTGAAACGATGATTTTACTCGTAAAGGCTAAACTAATATTAATTCTTATAATGACAAAGCTGCTGCTAATTTATTTCTAATCAATACAGATACTTTGTCACACCTTTCAGACAGATAAGAAATATTGTGAAGTTTCAATTAAGTGGCCAATAAGGTTTATCTAACAAATGGCTAATAAGCCTTATCGGCGTAATTTCAAGACAACAAGCCTCTTAATGCACAATAAATCGGAAAATGTTCACCGTTCCTTGCTGTCATTTTCTGATAAATGGTCAACGTTCGATGTATTCTTACTTATAGTCAAAGGAAACATGTGTGTTATTACTTGTGAACAGATAAGTTGAAACTGCTTTAGTAACATAATAAAGCTTATTTTTAAATCTTGAATATTTTCATAAAAGTGTCGTAACAATTTTCTCTGAAAGATTTGTTTGTATAAAGATAAAAAGAAAAGGAATCATAAAATGAAATATGAATATAAAATCCGCACAAAACGGTTGTCGTCAAAATTGTATAGAAAATAAATATTTCGGCGTTTTGATAATATAAACGTATTTATCACACATAATTAAATAGATATGTGTTTATAAGAAAGACAATAAAATCAATGCTACCAAACGTAACATTTGAGGTATATGAATATCGTTAAATGTGCTTTTAAATAGCATTGACATAATTTGGCATCTAGTCAACATTCAAGCTGATGTTATGATATAAGAATTATCTTCCATGCTAATTCTTGTCTGATAGCGTTATTAAATACTTCATGTCAGATATTTACAGCTGCCATATATATAATTAATACATACAAAATATTTGATTATTTTGATAATATCATGTTGTAACGAATGACTACAGATATTTTTAGGAAAATAAATTGTATATCATGCCAAAATTTTGTTTATTGACATAATACACAATGCAGCATATTTAAGATTATACTGATGATTCCCGAGCTTTAACTTATATAGGAACATTGCAGAACACAGTCCAAACAACAGCTTTCACAGGTCAGCTAAAGGGGGCACCAGACAGAAGCGGCACGTCGATGGTTATTGACGTTTAACCTTACTTGCCATTTGAATGCAAGATAGACGATGATGAAATATTTAACTTTGCGAATATCAGCTATATAATTCTCCTGTAATCCGATTTGATGAATTGGACGATTTATACGTTAGATTAGTTTAATACACTTAACTACTCCAGTTAGTTATCCAAAAAGTCGGTTTATGGATCGACCGCCGATATATAACAAAAACGTATTTAAGCCGGCGTGAAAATTAAAAGAATAATCAAACCAACCAACAAACGAACATAAGAAATTGCGGTATCAAAAGTGTTGGCATACTGTTCTAATGCATCAACAAATTCTCATCTTACAGACTTGAAATTGAAGTCAGACAAAAGCAATTTGTTGCAATAGCTGACAAATCATAGCTTAAGATTGATGAACATGCCACTAAAATTGTTAATGTAGTCGCAATAATGCGCTGCAATTGCATAAAAAATACGAGTATTTTTAAATTTGCCTGAGTTAAAATTAATTAATCAAAAAAAAAGGTTTTAAAAAAGAAAAAGATAGAAAATTACATTTTAAAATTTTCATTGGGGTCTGATAAGATAAGATAAAAAAAATTACACTATTTTTTTACTTTTTGTTTTTTAAACCCAATTTTTACTGTTAAATTAACTAATATTTTTGAATTTCCGTTTCACATGGGGGAAGGGGGGCGTGGACGGACTTGCAATTGCCGCTGCCGTTTAGTACAGACTATATCAAATCGAGCTTGCAACAACATAATTTTGCTGTTTTTGGAAGTTCTTTAGATATTCTGTTTTTCTCAATTCTGAAAACAAACTTTACTAAGTCAATATAGACATAATTAAGATTACATAAGTCTAATCGTGACACATGATTTATAAATAAATAGAAACATAATTATGTTACAAGCTGTCAATTATCTAAAAATGCTAAAATACTACTATTAGACTTTCTAGTAATTAAGTAGTTTGAATGTAAACAAAAACGAATCAATTATTGGCTATAAGTAACACATGATACTGCTTTATCTAGATCGTTCACATATCACAGGTCATAATTGTTAAATATCTACATTACTAATATAAACTTTAAGAGGTTGAACCTGTGAATATATAAGAAACAAAATCCAAGGAGCATACTGGTTCAATTTGTTACATTGCATTTGCATCTGGTATTGTAAGTATTTAGATTAAGAGGCCCGGGGGAAATAAAATACTTCCTTTCCAGACAAGACCTTTCACACTTCAATTATTCTTTTAACAATCCGAAAATTGCATCTTTATATAAGGCGATTTTGCAGCTTAGCTAAGGAAATTATGCCCATATATCGGTAATAAAAACGGATGTACTTTTAAAGGAGGATAAAAAGCAGTGTAACTTTGTAACAATTTGATTATCAAGATCTAACAGTAATCAAAACCTATGCAACAAGGTATAAAAACCATTACAATTGTCGCTTAAAACAAAAGAAAACATATCTGTATTTTCAAGAGAGAGGGAGTAAAGTGGGTTATTATGTATTCTAGATATAAAAATATGTTATTGCGAGAGACCAACGAGTCTTATATCTTGTTATGTTACAATTCATATAACGGAATGAAAAAAATTAAAATTGTCTTGGTTTTCATAGAAAAAATATTCAGAATATAAATCGAGTAAAAGTCGATTAATACATTAAGATATAGAAAAATTATCGGGTGAATTTAAACTGGTCGCTACAGACATAAGTCGCTTATTACACGTGGTCGCATCGGAAAGTAAGAATGAATGTCGTTAATACTTCATTTTATAAATTGCTGCAATACCAACCATTTGTTTTCTATATTAAGCTGTAATAGCTTTTATGTAAAATTGTACCGATTTGCTAAAGGCATTATATAAGTAATGTTCTAAAATAAGCCAGAGATCTAACAGACGTTAAAATTTGTCTGAGTGAATTTATGATATGCCAAACAATAAAATGCAATATAGAAAGCTTTTAGCTGATTTATGACAAAGTTGCTGCAAGCTATTCATAGCATAATGATAAACATGCTACATATTAAATAGATAAGATATAACATATTTCTTTCCTGACTATAACATATATCATTGTAAAAAAAAACAATTTTTTTTTATAAAGGTGTAAATGATAAAAGAGACAGAGCAATTTGTTCCAAATTGACAAAAACTCACCTAGGAGACAATTTGCAAAAAAACAATCTATCCAGGGTTTTGGAATGTTAATCTGTGTTACCTTTTCTGTACTTATGGATCTCTCATTTTCAGATTTTAATACATAAAGTACACAAATTTAGTCTCAGACTGAAAAATTCTCAAAAACTAAATATAATAGCTAATTTCAACTTTGGGAATTAAATACGTGTTCATCATATAATAACCGAATATCAACATTTTGTATGTTTGAAAGCCGGTTTGTATGATTAAACGATTATTAGTTTAGCCTGGTAATGTTTTCATTGGTTCTTTTATTATTGAATAGAAAATAATATAAATATCATATTTATCACACACATCTCATGCTTGTACTCTTGCCAATCATTTAGGGAACTATTCAGTTTGTCTCAATGGAAGCCCTGGGGGTCAATGCATTCAACATTTGTATGAGTTTACATCTGTATCTTGGTGTTATAATACAATACCTTTTATTTCGAAGTATTTTACTTGACTATGATAAAATTATGAGACAATCAGCTTTATTTTCAACAAAGAATCTGAAAACAAAAGGTAACCATCTCCAATATTTTCTTTGATTTACCTTATTTATTATAAAATTATTATTTATATACATTGTTGCTTAACGTAACTTATGAAATAACCTAACCTAACTACTTATATTACCCTTTACTTCTTGTATACCTTACTTAATATATATACTAGTTTAAGAAGATTCTTATAGTGAAGTGTAGTCAACTTTTTACTCTCAGGGTCATTTTCTCTGAAAAACTGTTTAAGTTATTTCATTGTTTTCCTACCTAAATTATTTTCTTGTTTATCTCAACTTTTAAAAGCTTTTATGCAATCAATATCATAGAATCAGCCATATATAAAAACAACATATACCATTGAATATTGATAGTTATTATTTAAAACTATTTTATCTTTCTTTAGACATTCCTTATAGTAAATGGCCACCATTTCACACCTAATTACAACACAATGAATTGCAGAGACGAATTGTTAAGATAAACGCTCTTTTTAATCTTATTTTTTAGGAATCAATTTAAAAGCCTGTCAAATGGAATCACGTGACATGTCATTAAACAGCTTGATTAATGTCACGTCTGACATAAACCAATCAACAATTGAAATGTCCTTGGATGTTATGTTAAAATGCAGGGATAAATTATTAGTTTGGTGAAAGAAAATAACTCTACTAATAAAGAACAATGATTGATATGCCGTTGGAGCCTTTATATATATTTATTAAGCTATGCCGTTAATAGTCTTACAACAGAGGAAAAATCAGGACCTAATGAAACTTCAAATGATATGTATATGTATTTGTTATACCATCGCAATAATTTTCCGTTAGAATATTTTCATTTCAATATTATTAAATTTGCCCTGTATAAATAGATATTTACTATTTTAACTATAAATATTTTTATAATCAGGTACTTATTAAATTCCAAAAACAGGAAATTTGTTTTGCTGACTTCCTTTTTTCTTTTATCTGCAATAATGACAACATCGTATCTTTATAGTTTACATGGTTTTTAAGATTACATTAGACTCAAATTCCAGCATCATCTCATTTTAACATTATTAATGATATTTTGTATTCTTTTTAGAGAGAAGATATGTTAGCAATAACTTATTATTTATGCTTAAGGTTTTCTTTCATTATATATTTATTGTTATTGTCAATGACTAAAAGAAACCTCATTATTTGAAAATAATATGCCTCAAGGAAGAAACTTTATTGAATTATAGATGTATGTTATAAGATCAAACAGATGTATGTTATAAGATCAAACAGATGTTTGTTATAAGATCAAACAGATGTTTGTTTTTGCAATATCACATATATGTACATAAACATAATGCATTTATTATTAAAGCCTTCAGATGGGTAATATAAGTATTGAAACAAAAATAAAATTGTACTTTAAGATGCAATAATGTCAAAATGTTTAACTCACCAATATGTCCAAAGTTTGTACAGGGATTTCGTCGGTAAATGTATATTTTGATTGTTGACAGAGGTAAGGTTAAATCAATAAAGTAAAGTAAAATAATAACCACCCTAAAATATTTATTTAATGATATAAAATAACCTCGTACTTAGACAATATATTAAGTGTTCAGAAAATTATTAAACCTGTCTGAGAGGTAAGTCATACATCCTTAACATCTTTAATATCTTTATAACAAATTCAATGACTAACATAATGAATATGTCTGTCTGTCGAATTGTTACTGTTAAACTATAAATGATAATTGAAGATGTAATGATTTATTTATCAACACAATACCTATTAACATGTAAACTTTGCAATAATAGCTCTTTTCAAGATAAATGTGTGATATATATCGTTTTGATGGAAACGAAAATGTATTGTAATCTGTAACAGACTGATCAATGTTTTATATGATATTTACGACTCTACTTTCATAACATAATGTTATTAAACTTTAAATCTAACTGTGTTGCATTATTTTATAATGTAAAAATCAAAAATATTCTAAAGACATCCAAAGACAAACATTTGTAAAATTATTTTTGCAATTTACACAGTTTTATCCGTTTCAAAACATCACATATGTGAGCCAACACGTTCGCAAATATATATGCTCATAATATTAAAAGGAACACGTGGTAACGTGTATCCAACTATAATTCAATCAGTTATTTGTTTATTAACTGTATGCTACTGTAAAATATTGACATAAAACCGTGAATGTCTTCGTTGCTCTGCCCCCGAGAGATACTGTGTCCTTTTTCTGGTTTCAAATTAAACTTACAGTATTTTTGTCATAAAAACCATGGTATTATGAATCTCTCTGGAAGTGGCGGTAATTTGTTTTCTTTAATATAATGACATATGATGATATAATCATATTTACGAACTTAATAGGTTAATAGGTTTCATTAAATTTGTGACGTACACCGACTAAACTTGTGAATTATATGAATCCTTATTTTTTTTTTTAAAACAAGTCATTGAGTATATTTTAAGTGCACATTATTCCCAGATCCTGTGTGAAAAATATACCATACTCTCTGATAGATTTAATTTATTTTCTTCTGCTAAGTTTATTAAATTTCCCTTCCTTCTTAACAATAACCTTTTTGTTAAAGTAAAATGTTGAATAAACAGGATGTTATTAAATGTAATCAGTTTTTCGTAAAGATAACAAGATTTATTATGGTATACTTAATTTGCATTTTTCATTACGTTATTTTGTCCGATTGAAATTGAGGTCATGTTTGCTATATATTGTTACGTCCCGGACCGGGGAGAGCCTGCTAGTCCCCGGGTAACAAATTATACTTCTCAGAATGTAGGCCTATATAGCGGGTAGATCACTATAGCTTCACTTCTATATATATATAGGTATTCAATAGTCAGGGTATGTTGTATCAGGAGAAAGCCAGTAGTTAGTTTAACATCTCATTTATTCATCATCAACGTCATTCATTCATGTATATACAGTCAACCGTAATATAAATAATACATGTAGTCAAAATGGGTACAAATCCGGAAACCACTCCAGTTGGGTTTGTTTACCTTCGTTACATAGATAAATATTATGTACAAGTTTATAAATACTTGTAATTTATACGTTTATTATAGTTATTTTAATAAGTGAAATATATTTATTAAATGATTCTGGGTACTACCTCTCCAGATGGATATTTTCTATAAAACATTGTGTATAGAGGTTGCGTCTGTAAAGCGGACAATACAATTGACAAAGTTCAAGGGAAAATCTGGGGTATTTATAGGAAAAGTCACATGACCCTTGAAACAGTAATGTGACTTCATATAATGACGTCACTTTGTACCCAGATGGGTCATGTGATTCTATTTGATGACGTCACATTGTGTCCATCTTAACTCGATTAAATACAGAACATATTTCTACGTCTCCATCTCGAATTCTAATCAGTACCAACTAATAAGGATGAAACACAAGGCATGGCACAAGTTTTATGAGTGATGTAGCAATAAATAAGGGATTACAAATGGGCAAACTGGCGTAAACATCAAGTATTATACATATGTTAATAAATCAGAATAAATATGATAACTGTTAACAAATATTAACGTGGTTTCCGGAGTTATAAAAAGTGTCAGGATGTTCGGACGAAATGAACTTCGTAACAATATTAATTATACTTGTGCCTCATTTTGATAAATCCAATATCTTTCTGAAATTATATCAAAGTGTTCACCTTCTCAAAGTCCATCTTTATCGGTAATTATTGCTTTACATATAGCTATATTGCTTTCCTGATTGAACATGGGTTGTCCAGATTTACATAACATTACGAAAAAATTCACAATGCTCTACAAGGTAAAAACCCCCGCCTTTGTATATAATTTCCCTTGCCAACAGCAAAAAAAGTTTTAACGCTTAATTGTATCCATAAACTTTTCTAAGACTTTGCAGCCTTTTTACAGGATCTTTAATACAGAAATTTCAATAGGAATTCGAAGTGAATGCTTTTATCTAAAATATGTTTTTCTTTATATATTTCGAGCAAATGTGATACTTTATTTGTTTTTGTTTATTTTTGTTTTGTGTTATGATTGTTTTGTGTTATTGCACAAATACATTTAATTAAATATATTAATTTCTTGAAAAAACACCATACCTTAAAACTTGAACATCAAGAATTTTTTTCACCAAATATCACCTGCTTATCGAAACCAAAATGACAAGAATTTGATCAGTTAGCAACATTTGTGATGTAAATAAGGTAACTATCTTGAATTATATTTCCAATGAGTCTTGACAATTTGGTATATATTTCCATACGTTTTGTCAGAATTTTAATTATAAGGATGACAAATCTGTAATTCATTGTCGACAAGGAAAGATTTATCATGCAATCTTGAATGAGATACAGAAAAGATATTTGATACATATTGCAGAAAATTGGATTCTTCTTAGCATCTATCATCTTATTTCCATTGTACCGGTATATTGTGTATTTTATATACGTGTTTTTCACATCTCTCGGTATTTATTTTCTGCTATTCAGTTGAACCTACATAACTGGCAGTAAACATGATCTCGCTCATGTGAGTGTAAAGATATATTTTGCTCAAATTGGATATGAAACATGTTGAAAACTGCTACGCAGTCTCTTAGCCATCTCTTGACTTAACACAAAGTAGATATGTTATGATTTAAATCCTTCACATTATAGGTGGTCACAATATGAATATTAGTGTCATTAAAAAGACTGGCAGTTTTTTTAAGAAAATACTAACTTTATTTGATCTCCGATAGGAAACGCAGCTTCCCGTACATAATTCATTCATTTTTTTGTTCAAATGAGACATATTCAGTAAGAATTTCATAGATTTCAATAAATGAGTAAAAACCTTTACATAGAGATGAGCATAGAATATTTTTAAATAATTCTGTCTGTACTTTATGACTTATCATTAAAGCCCAAAATAGTGAGCAACCTTTATCAGTGTTTGAGTTCGTATAAAAACAAATAATTACTTATGCGTCCCGTTGTGTCTTGATAAAAAAAAAGTTGATAAAACAATGCGCTTGAAATATTTGTGCTAAAGCGAACAAATATCTTTATCACTCCCCGATTGGATATGATTTGTGCACTCATCACATTTTAAATTTAGTGTAGTAAAAATAAAGCTAGCTTTTCAAACAGTCAGAGTTATCTTATTTTATAATTACACCTTAATACAATTACAATTATTCCTAAAATATAAAGAAACAGTTTCATTTTTCACTATAACCTTGAGGAATAAATCTTGATACAGGCAATAAATCGTGCTTAAATAAAACAACAGTGGCTTAGGAGGTTAAAATTGAGTCTTTTGTGAGAAATAAAAGGCTTATTTGAATTGTTTTTCAACAGAAAATAATATGATTTCGTCAACTGAATTTGTTAGATAATACCTAATCTTCACCTTTTTTAATTTGTTTCTTTCTTCAGTAAAATAATCAGGCCATGTCAAACGTGTGCAGCGGATAAGATTACAGTCCGGGTTTTCAGCGATTTTTTGCATGTGCAAGTTAGAGAAATAAGTTAAATATTGGCTATTGAATGCAATTAACATACATTTGTATTTTTTTATTCTTAAAGCATGCTTATAGGTGATCTGCCAAAAGTTCTTGACCTGGTAAATATAATTTTCCTGCCTTTATCTGTGAGAAATAATTTATTTAGAACAATTACTAAATGATGTAATATCAAAAGCCTTTGTAGATTAATCAGATAATCTTATTGAATATTTAATTATTTTGATTCTGAGACACATACAAATTCGACGTCAAACAGAATAACAGTTCGCTGGTAAGCTCATAATCATAACATTGATGTATTTACTTTGGAATCTAACTATATAAAAGCTGCCGAATATAATAGTAAGAGATTTTTTTAATGTCAATTAAGAATATCCATTTCTTTGAAATTGAAATAATATCTTTTATTATTGAATTTTATGTCAAAAACTATGTTCACTACCAAAACATGTATACAAATGTACGTTTAAAGATAATCAACCATTCTAAAATTACAATTTTTATCTTAAAAAAGACCAAATTTGAATATTGTAGCTGCTTTATGTGTACATTTGTAATAAAAATCAAACAGTGCTATCTTTCAAGAGCAGCCCTCTGTATACCTACAGTCTGCTAACAAGAACAGTAATTAATTTCCACAAAAAAAGCAAAACAACAAAAACACAAAACAAAAGGAACAACAACAAAAACAACAAACAACAGAAAAAAAAAAAAAAAAAAAAAAAAAACATCAAAAAAAAATATTTACATTTTTAAAATATGTAGATCAACATGTCCACAAAAATCTTTGTCGGCACCACATATCTACTTAACATTCCAAAATACTGTGTATTGAAGATCTGATCAATCTCTTTTCAGCTATAATTTCACAATTCTACTGTGTCGTCAAAGTCGCATTAAATGTCAGGATTAATGTTAAAATGTATCTTGTTATTTAAATACTGTCATTTAGGATTGTCGTGTAATCGTATGTTTAGAGCGTTATCAAGGGATTTCCTCGTTTAAAAATAGAAATATAAGACCAATATTTCTAAGGTCAAATTAATTTTGATATATTGCCTTACGAAAGAAATGTGACTATTGGTTGTAAAAGGTCAATAGCTAATGTTAAATAGTATTTGCATCTTTCATGCGTATATCATATTTCAGCCTTAAGTTTTATTTTGGAATTTTAAAAAGCTGGTAAACCTCCCAGCAGGGAATATATTATCATATTACCCTCTTTCTCGGAATCATCGTACTTTATATAAATTAAATTTGAATTTCAAAATGAAAATAAATGTTTAAGGCAGCATTTCGGACGAAAAACAGTTAAAAATGTTCTTGTAAAAACCGTTGATACCTTAATTGAAATTATGCATGCAAAAGTTTTCGTGAATTTCAACAGAAAGTTATCTACTGTGAGGAAAATCAATTGTGATATTGAAGAGGTGTGTTCATTTCGAAGCATGAGTGTCTTTTATAAGGTTGTGTATAAACGTAAGAAAAGAAAACAATGCTATAATTTATTTACCACGAGCTATTTTTTGCTAGCGACAATCTGTTCTGTGTGGTTTGGTTAACTGAGCAAACTGGATGGTTTATTGTAAGCCTTTTTATACCTTACTATAAATGTGACAATGTCAACCGAAATGTTTTTATCATAGTTTTGTCTTTAAGAAACTGCACATACTCATAATCTGTTATTGATTCTATGTATGTCACATATTGTAAGGAAGGATATCATAGTATATGTAATATTATTAAAATAAATTAAATATGAAAGTTAAACTTTTTTTCCAGATTTTTTTTCTATCACAATAATAGAAACGAAAGTGTAGAATATATACTATGCTCAACTTTGGGTAAAATACTTTTATTGCATAAAGTACTAGTTATAGTTTTTTTTAACATATCTTGGCCATTCTTACGTATATGATTACTTGAAAAAGGAGTGTGTATGAAGAGTTTAAATAGGCAACGTATCTTTTCGGTGTATACTCATAAGATATTTATTTTACATGTACCAAAAAAACTGTATAAGAATTATCAAAAAATAAAATTGTGCATCCTATATCTTTAACCTATTGTTTGAATTGAGACGCGACAGTTTAAAAAATATAAACAAGTCTATTTTACTTTGGTCTTTATGAATGATTGGTTACATATTCAAAGCAACTCACTTTTGTAACTTACTTCATTTTACTTGTGTCAGTTTTGTAAGCAATGTCAAGATCATAGCAGATTATCGGGATCAGAGGCAGAAACTTTATCTCCTTAAGACATTGCTAGAATTTCATATGTCTCAGGTTAGTTTGTAATGATTACTTATTTCTTGGCAAGAGACATGTTCTTATGTCAAATGATTGGCAGTAAGTGCCTATTGCAAGTTAGTTTGACTCTTTTATTTTATTACTGTCATTTATAACCGTCTGTATTGGTATTACAAAGTATTATCGACGGACCGTCTCGTTTAAAGATGGACAGAAATGATATAACTTACGTCCTGTTATTTGACAGAAGTTCATAATTTTGTCAGACATACTTCTTTGAACTTTATACAAGAAACAAATGCGTATACGTATTTGTTGATGCTAAATAAAATGTTTGTTTAGGCATGGGATCGATGCAATATTTCTTTAAAGCTCGGACCGCATTAGCTTTCAACATTTTACATATAAAAGTGGTGTTTACATAGAATGTTCGTCATTATACGTCCATGCCAAAGCAACGATGATCATAGATACTCTTCTCTGTGCAGCATCGTCTTCTTCCATAAAAGGGTCGTTTTTGCGTACAGATAAGTATTTTACCACACAGCAAAAAATCCTTAAAAAAGCATATCTAACTTGAGAAAAGAAACAACAAAACAAACCTTTCCAAGTGATTCAAAGTAATCAAAACTGAAAATGTCCTCTAACTTAGAAAATGATATTTAGGAAAAATAGATAATAAATCATATGATTGTTACGTTTTCCTACGAATTGTTTTCGAACATATTTAAAATAATCACAATACATCTTATCTTACATATTGTTAAATGTAAACAAAGATCTTGATAAATACAAAACTTGTATGAATAACATAAATTTTAACTCTGTCGATGTCCGATTTCTTTCTTGTTTTGAAGACAATGTACCAGCGTCGCTCATTTAATTCAAACCTAAATTGAACACTTCAGTAAACCAATACTTCTTTTTAAATAAAAACTTCAAACCGTGTTAAAAGTACATCGTTAACAACAAAAGAAGTCAATGATCTTAACACAATCACCCTCACATGAAATTAGAATGTCAGCTATAACATTTGGAACTATGGTATTTGAAAAGGTCCTTATTAGATTTCAGATACATCATTTTATTTGATTTATTGTCTACCGGTTTCTATTGTGACGACACAGTACAGACTTAAAAGTCAAAGCCTTATACCTAAAAGTACATAAACATGTTAAGAAAATTTACTGCTGTTTCCTAGGTCAGATTAAAATTTAATTAATATGATCATTTATTTTTATCCAAAAGTGTTTCTGTCTTCCTTTCAAATATCTAAACTATACAAGTTGTTATTTTTATTTACTCTGAAGCTCTAAAACGTTAAATCTTCAGATTAAATTTAAGCAAGTTAGCAGAAATTTTTCATCAAATTTTGTAAAAGAATTGTATCGCCAATAATATTTTCAATTGTTTTTCTTTCAATTATAACCGGTTCTTTGAAAAGATATGACAACATGCTCTTGAACTCAAACCTTTGATACTGAATCATGTAATTCAAAATGTGTCTAACATTTATTTAACTTAGAATTATACATTGTTAAAAAAGTATAAAGTGAATGGTAGGAAACTATCAACGCCTCAAAGTTCATTTCTTAAATATGTCAATTCTTGTTGAAAAATGCCTACTTTATTTAAGTTGAAATTCGTTTTCTGTTGAAAAGAATTCATTTACAATGCTTATACCATGAAACAAAATCACAGTATCTATAACAACAGCTGCAAAAGAATTTGAGCTCTTAACGGACCCTTACAAGCAGCAGTGATATTTCTAATGACTGTTTTCTATCGGTTGCTGTTTTCAAGTGTAGTCTAGCACTTTTTGTAAAAATTGAAGGCAACACATTTAATAGCATTGACGACGACGACTTTAATAATAACAATAAAATATATTCAATTAGAGAATGTTCATTTATTAACAAATTCATCAATATCATTATCAAAGCTTTGATATCAAACTACTGAAACCTTTGTCTCGTACCACGTCTCTGGAATGAACCATTTCAAATTTGAAACCTAAAATATTGGCGATTAAGTGACATCTATATATGAAAATGAAAAGTAACTGTTATTGTTTGTATATAGCAAAGCAATCGTCAATCATTATAACAAATGACCGATTCTTTATAAATGAAAAATTAGAAGAAGAATGTATTTTGTAATAAAATGTCATTCAAAACATATAATTGAGACACTACCATTAACTTGGACTATACACATCTGTATTTGATATGTTTACCTTTTTTGTGTTTGAGTTATACATTACTTTACCTTTAAATGAATAAATAATTGCTAAGAAATTAATGAAAATGTAACTATGGTTTTAAGTATATACCTATACATGCAATATTATATCATTATGCTTCAAATCTAATGTTACAAAATAATTATTCTTGTTTTCTAAAGTATTCACAGAGACTTCTTATTTAGTATTTACAGACATAAAAGACACTGGGGTGCAATAAAACGAATGACATTGTCACTTGCAAAACTATGATCAACATGGGTTCGTGAATTTGCAACGGAGTCCCATAGAAGACATCGGTTACCTTAGTATTGTAGTTGTTTCGTAATTATAATGGCCAAGTTACGAAAAAGACATTCCAGTAAGTAAATTTCATTTATTTAGTTTTTCAAAATTAAAATAAGAATACTTAAATATGTAATTACCAAAATTAATAATTCATTTCCTTTCAAACACATCTCCAGTAACGAGTGTGTGGCTAATATTATTTAGGTGCCAATTATAATTTATCGCTGCCAGTTATTTCTCAGTGTCAATGTTTAGTAAATGTTGTAATATTTTCTTTGTTAAATATGTGTCTTGATAAAATGAATTTAATTGAACTTTTATTTTACTGACACCGTTATTTGTTTCGCGCGAAATTAAATGTATCTTCCTGGAATATCTAAACATAGTTTAGTGATAGAAAATTTGTTTCAAAGAAGACTTTTGGAAGCCCTCTAGTACCAAACACTATCTATATATTACCCACTAGAACAGTTTCATTTTTGTACAACGCCTACACATATATATTATGGGTTTGATTTTGCATATATAAATGACGCAGCAAAAATAAAACTGGAGACAATTTATAATAATGGATAAACAATTTAAAAGCGACTTTTTAAGAATGATGTTTAATACCATTTTAAAACCGAGGGAACAAAAATCGAGTAGGCTTAAACTAGAAAATAAAAGTTCAGTATCTTAAAATATAGTTTAATATGTTGTAATGCAATTATCTGAATAAGGTCCAAAAGTGCTTATACAAATCATATCACCAACCATATAAAAGCTTATTGGATTTCATTATGATTTTATTACTTTACCGAGGTTATTATATTAATGAACTGAATTAAAACCTTTCAGGATTTCTAAATATGGTTATACATTTCTTTGTCATTTTATGTTGCAGGTTTTTTTTTCATAACTTAAATTAAATCGGCTTATTATATCGCCAATAATGAAACACTAAATATGTTTTAAATTAATAATCGTTATTTATTATTAATATATAAATTGTTCCTAAAAAGCAAAGCACCTCTAGTTAAAAAATAGGGTTTTATCAATTGAACTATAAAAATGCTTCATGAAGTTTAGAAAATAAAATGCGACGATGGTAATATATGAAGCATAAATTCAAAAAATATTCCATATTTCAGTTTATAAAATCAAGATATAATATGAGGTTAAATGTAAACGTTTACTAAAAAGGCAATGTAATCTGTTTAACATGTTTTATTTGTGATCTGAAATTTCAAATCCATTCGCTGAGACGCATTCATTCTCCCTTTGAATTTAAGACAGCCATAATCATCCATTTTAAAATACAAGTTCTGTAATTGATAAGATATTAACATATCTTTTTTATTTGTACGTAAATGTCTATGACTTGAATACTTCTTAGACTATTCCGCCATTGTATTTAGGATCAGGACAATTGAAGCTGGTATCATTTAAGGAACTGGGTCTCCTTTTCATTATCTTTTTAAAATACTGGCTGACATAGAATTTATCGCAAAGTTTTTGCTTTTTTTAATTCTCTTGGTCTTATATTTATACAGCTGAAGCTTTGTTGTATTTTTAAGGAAAACTGTCTATCGTAAATTGAACCGCCATATGAACACATCTGCATCTGCTTCTAAATTCACTAGTTTTCTGTTTGGGATACTGCTTAAATCGGTGTCAGATGCATAAAAGGTAGATAGCAATTTCCAGCACCGTCTATGAACATACTCAATCAACCCAAGCTTGCTACAATTTCAATTTTTCCGTGTGGGCGTTCTTTAAATATTTTGTTCTTATTTTATTCTAATTCAACAATTTACGCGTCTAAAGTTTGTTTTGTTTGGACATTATTTTGTTTGATACAAATGATTGTTTTATTTCATTGTAATTGTTTTGATGATGCCATCATTTTTATTTGGTGATGTCTCTATGTTATACGTGTATTAAGGTTACGTTTAAAACATGTCATGATAATTTTTAACAACCAGGAACACATTTTTAAAGCAAATTATTGGATTGATTACTGAAGGCATACTATTTAAAAAAAAGTCAAATTACATTTTAGTATAAAACGAATAATATTGAGTTGCTGTTAGCAAATAACTACAGAGCAACATTGCCTAAAAGAACACTTCAATCTATAGAATTTAATAAAATGGACCCTGATAAAACTTAATAATTTTAGTCTAACTTTTTTAGCGCTTTCAAATAGGAAATTGATTTCGACTTTAATAACTTTGATTAACAAGAATGTGGGCATTGCTTTTACAAAGCGCATTATAAATGAAATGTATGAAATGTAAGCTTTTACTTTCAAATTGATGCATTCGAAATTCTAGACGACTTTAAACTTAATAACGTTGATTTACGATAAAATTGTCGTTGATATACTGTTATAGTTATTCAATATAAATTCATACAAATGGTTTTATTCATCTTACATATATACCAATAATATATATATGCCATGGACAATATATTTATGTGACAACAAAATCTTGCTATTACAAATAACACTTTAATATATTGTGTTAAACGAATAAGGTGCATTTATATATCTTAAATATTTTGTAACTTCACCTTGTTTTGCGTCTCAATGCAGAGCAATGTCCAAGTGGTCACATAAAGCCGTGGATTTTTAAATTTATCTTTAGAATATAATTTTAAAAAAGAATGTATCATTTTGACCAGTCTTTCTAGCTTTTATAAGCAGTGGACATAAAATAAGGTATACATACAAACTTTGAATGAACACAAAGTATTTTTTCTCGTTACAGCCTGATTTTGGTAAAGCAAAAATTGCTTCTTGAAAAGTATTACTTCGACTGCATAATTCTTCTTGATTTAATAATCATATTAAGTTTTATAATTATATAGTAACAACCTTATATATATTTGCCGTTGATGTTGTCAGTTACAAACTTTTTTATGATAATTGAAGCATGGATATGAACAACCTTGTACGGGTTTCCCCTGTGTATCGCAAATAAATGAACATGCGCACCAATGTGTTTTAAACTATTTGTGTGACCTCATTATGACATTCTGTCAAAACACTTCTCGTCCGCGACTATAAAAAGCAGCAATTAACATTTTTATTCAAGCAAATATCCACTGGGAAATCAATATGCAAATCATTTAACGTCAATATAGCAATAGAGGTCAATTATTGGTGACGTACCATTTAATCCATACCAATTTGTAGGTTTATTCAAAAATATTTCCGCCATAGGTCATGCGTAAAGCCCTTACTACGAAATATATTATCAGTAAATAAAACATTATGTCCAACAATAATTATTATAACCTAATGTAAAGAAGTCTAATCGAGATAAAAAATAAAAATAGAACAATTCAGAGCTTTCACATTCAAAAGCAAATTTGATGTAAAAACCATTTATTGCTAATTTGATAGTTAGATAGAACTTGTGGTTTGAAATGTTTAATATTCATAAGCTGAAATAAGTCTATATATCTATTTATTCAAATAAAAGTGTATTTGCTTGTTTAATATAGGGAAATTATATTTTATTACTGAATCAATCAATATTGAAATAAATTAAGAATCAAACATTAAATAATAAAAAAAAATTTAAAATTTCCTTTTCCTAACACACATAAAAATCCAGCCAAGTTCGTGTAAGTTTAAACCAAAATAGTGAAATCATCACTATACTTGCTATGCGATAAAGTCTGTATTATCAGAAGATATGTCTCGGTGGTAGATGAAAAACTAATCAATTAAAAAAGTATCATGATAATATTTTTCAATAAAGCATGTTCAACAAATTTTACTTTTAAACATCTTTGCTGATAAGATTTGTTTATGATTTAACTTTGATAATTTATACAGTTTTTATCCCTTTGGAATGTAATGCTCTGGCTTGTAATTCAATTTGTATGCAACATAAATCTTAAAATATTTTGTAATCTGAACTTTCTTTATATAATCTAAACACAACCCTTAAAGACCACAAATTTATTACTTTCTTTGTCATTATTCAAGGAATTCATAGATCAGTGCTTTCAATAAAGCTCCACAGACTATAATCTGCATAGTGAAATAGGTATTTCCCGGAAACGACATTTCAATCCAACATCCATTTCTTGTGAAATAGAAATAAATTGAACTCCCAAGGCCTTAGCAATGTTTTCCTGGCAATTTCCAAGGATTCCAAATCCGTCATTTGTTGTCATCAAACATATTGCTGTGTCGTATTTATAATTTTCTATTATGAAATTTTCATTTTTTTTTCATTTCCAATTTTTTAAAATTTTAATGCAAAGCTAGAGTGTGTATGTAAAGAGGCTTTCAAGTAAGTGCTTTACAAGTGTGATACTTAACCGCATATTTTCGTTCATGGTACTAACATCTGAAATTGAAAGGCAGATTATTACTATCTCTGTGCAAGACTTCTAAAAAAGTCTAATTTCTTTAACTTTTCGTTTCCTTTATTATTATTGTAACAAAAGAGACTGACACATACTACTATTAAACTACTTTTTGATATTTTGTCAAAAGACTTAGCATACATTGTTTTTAATGTTTTTGTTTCTTGGTAGTAATCACTTAAATTTATTTGAAAATGAAGCATATTTAACAATCCTTTTTTTCAAAGTACTAATAAACAGTGTCTGGCGATATCTTTTCAAAGTACAAAATTCTACAGTTTATGACTTCATCATTGAAATTTTAAAACCTAGAGGAATTTTACTGGATCTAATTTCCTGTTGGAATTTGGTGGCAGCTGCTCTTGATTATTCAGTTAATCGTAAACGCATCAACGTGTTACTGACCTGCTAAATGCATGCAATTCTTCAGGATGACAAATTGACAACTTCTTTTGATGAATTTTATAACATCCCTTAGACTTAAATAATTGATAATCAAGGGATATAAAAGTATTATAAAATTTGAGGATATTCATTATTTGGAATATTTTTTCGATAAGCGAGATAAAATTCATTTCCGAAATACCTTTCACTTGTTTCAAGTAGCTTGCTTAAAACTTATTTTACTTAATCTCGTTAGCAGTTAAGCTGATATTTAAAATCCATATTAAAACTCAAAACAGTAAAAATAATTTTATAAATAACTATATAATATATAATGAAATTTATCAAATTTTGAAAGAAACCTTTATAAAACATTACAGTCCAATGAGATTTTATATATAAAAAACCGAAATCTCATATTATTATAAATTCTGAAAATGGCCATCATGCTCTTTATACAAAATATAAATGTTAATCGAAAAAGAAAATGCAGAGTTTTTATTGTTTTTTACCAATTTTACTTTCATTTATGTATTGTAATTGTGAAAGAATAATATTTTTGTATTCCATGTTAGAACTTTCCTCTTACAAATGTACTATTAGAAGGCACTCGTCTGATGTAAATCATTTTCATGACATGACATAATTATACATAATTCAATAACAGACATACCCAAATCATTCATAGTAACATCTTCAATATAAGGAATAACACAGATTGCCCATTTATTTAACTGTAGGATTTAACGTGTTTAATGAATAAGACATCCTGTCATTATTGTAGATTAGGCGGGAATATATTTAGCGTAAACATCGTTATATTGACAAGGAAATAATTAGAGACCGTTCAATGTACTATAAAGCAATAACCGAAAACATAAGCCATGAAAGTCGATATTAAAGGGTATGCCTCATGATGAGTGACATATATCTTCAAAAAATCAAACTTAAAAAATATATTCAGTGTTTACAAATTCATTAAAATTCACAGTCTAAAAACATTATAATGAATGAAAAAAGTAAAAAGTTACACTTAAATGTTCACAAAGACATTTGGTTTATATCATCGTTACAATCATGAATTCTCTGTAAACATAGAAAGTTTTTTAACCTAGAAAGTGACGGAATAACATGCACTTTAATCTCAGCATTGTATATGGCAACTGGGTAAAGTAAATGTGTTTGGAATTTGATCATAATGGCAAAAGATTTGTCTAGTCTTTTCGACGTTTAAACACAATTTTTTTTAATATACGCGTTCAAATTTAAATTACTCTGTTTGAATTAATGTTTATTTAATATTATAAATAAACATATTTTCATAAAGATAGGCACCATCAAATTTAACAGTTGTTGTCAGTACAGAAACCAACTTTATTGAAAATACAAAATGCGTTCTTATTCAAATGATTTCCAGTTTTATTGTCACTAAAGCGTTAATGAGGAGAGGCAGTACATCCAGATGAAATTATAAAAGCAATGTTAAAGAACGTTTTATGGCTGACAATAACTCAGATTATATGGAACAAAGAGTTATGTTTATAAAAAGGCTGCTTTTTGTGAACGTTGCCGTACCTTGTTGATCTTAATTTTTGTACTAAAAAAGAAAATTGCATGGAAAATTGTAGTCTTTTAACACTGAACGAGCTTGTACGGTAACGTTAAATGCCAGCTTCTATGATTATCGCCTATCTGACGATACCACATATCTCATGTTTGTACTAAATCTTGAATGGTTCGATTAGTTATTCTGTATACCATCATCTGAAAAGAAAACAACTCGACAAGACTTATGGTATTAAGCTGTTTAAAGTTGTCTTATAAAGCAGTTGTATAGCATTAAATCGTGATGAAAATTCTAATTTTTTTTCCTGTGAAACCTTAGATCATTCTGGGAAAGACTGAAAGTCATTAAATTCTGTATAATTTCCAGGATTCTTTTCCAACACATCGATTGCAATTCCATGTTTTACTTAAAATATCCAGAAGGTAACATTGGAGAGACCTAATTCTAGTAAATATATGCACAACTGCCGGAAGCAAATCAAGCTGAGTGAAAATATTTGTTTCTTCATTTCATGATATTTTGGTGAACATTGATGTTCATGTTAAAAGTCTTGTTCCGCTTATGCCGGTGCTTGGGAGACTTGGGTCGTGGAAAATAACCACTGCTTGCCAATACAACGAATAGAGAGAAATAGAATCCATAAAGAAAGGCAAAATTGAACATGTTGGAAGCTCGGTTTGAATGAGCCTTTTCATTGACAGTGATTGAAAGTGAAAGATTTAAAATGTTGACAATGAAAAAATAGTGGTAATATTTTAACTTAAATGAAACGAAGGCAAGCTGTAAAGAAAATGTATATTTAACATGTATTATTTTTATGAAATTAAATTCAGTGCGTTCACATATAAACAAGGAAGAGTAAACCAAGATACATAACTGGAAAGGTGCAAAAGTCTCGAGGTTCCCGCTGAAAACAGACAAAATCACACTAATTTAAAGATTTATGAATGTTAAAAAATGAGATCAAAGACGAAAATGGCAATTCAACGTACACAGAACGCAGCCCCAAACTTTAACTTTGCTTTCTTTACAATCATGATAATTACACGTACTTAGAGATAAAAATATGCTGATATGCCAATCTGTATTAGTTGCTTCTTGCTATTCATTTGTATAAATATTTTATAACGTTCTTTGAATTTACTCCTTTTTACATGTTATTACTGCAATTAAATCAAATATACATAGAAGTCAGGAAAAGCTTACGCATGATATTACATACCTTAAGTAAGTAATAAATATAAAGAACGTTTTATCTGAACCGCCCGTTTATAATATGTCCAGAGGCTCAATTGTGAAGGTATCATGGGAAATCATGTAATTTGCCATGTCATCAAAGGCTGATTACATTTGTTCTTACCACTCTTTTCCATAGTGTTGGCAATTTGAACAATGATTAAAATGTACAATCAATATGGCGGACATTGACATTCAATTGCTATTATCATAAAAAGTGTCTTGTGTTGTCTTATAACGGTCGACTAGGGGTGATATCTGATGTTATTAAAGGTAAATAATATTTTTCTATCGACATTTAAAACAAATGAGTAAGGGTAAGGTCTCAATTATGTTTGTTTTTCCTTTATTGGAAGAACAATTATTGGGAGAATTAATCACAGCGAAAATACAAGAAAATTGCAGACTCGATTTGATTGAGTCTTACATGTGGGATAATAAAAAATGCAACATCCCTCACGACCCTAGCACCGGCTTGAGCTGTAGGTGTAAACGTGTAACATGTCAAGTGTCAACCTTACACCCCATTTATATTAATTGAAATTTGTCTTTGAACAGCTCTTGGGAAGAAATTTTCTTTTTATAAAAATACTATTGCTAACCGAATTATTTGCAAAACATTTTCCCGTTTTTGCGTCTAATTATCTTTGTGAGCAGCGTCTGGTTCTCACTGAATATTTATGTAAAGTATATATACCTTGGGAAATCTGCATGACTTTATATGTTTCTTTCTATTGCAAAATGCATTTGTGTATTTTACATTTTTACGCAATTGGAAAGAAAGATTTATTAGCGCGAAAAAGAAGTATCGCATTTGTTTTAATCTGCATGCAATATTAAATCATGATGATCGCATGTCCATGCAATAAGTCCAATGTAATACACGTCACAGCTATGACTAAAGCAATTATGGCCGAGAAACTCCAAATAATTGGTTAAAAGCATCCTCATGGCGTTTCAATTTTTTAAATGTTTTTTTTTTTATTATTATTTGAAACAATATTCAACTTGCACTTTTAAACACTTCAGATGTAGGGAATATACTGGCAGAAATTCCGTCAGAGAAAATGTGAGACTTCAAGTGATGATATTTACAACTTGAAATGTCAATCAAATTAATCGTGTATTTTGAGCACTCGGAACGTCCTCAGCTATTATCTATAATAACCTCGGAAACAATACGGATTGATATTACATGTAGTTCTACCCCGTTGTTTTTGATGTAAACAGAAACAGGGTTTGTAGTGAAAAACGAATGTATATAATTATTGACATCCAAAGGAAAATAAAGTATGTTTCGGTACAATTATGATTGGAAATATGTCTGACAACATTTTTTTAATTAAAAAATGCCGACTGATGTACAATTTTAATCAAATCCGACTTGATGTTTAAATGTTGAATTCTGCTTAAGCCGGTGCTAGGGGGCGTGGACGGTAACTTGCACTTTCCAGTACCGTCCATGAACAGGCTCAATCAAACCGAGCCTGCAACATTTTCAATTTTGCCGTGTTGGGCTTTCTTTAGGGATTCTGTATTTATCTATTTTATGATCACATCCGTGTTATTTGTGCCGTGTGGCGGCTGTAGAAAGTCTCCCCGTACATTTAATCAATGATGTTATATTTTCGATCCTTGAAGATTGTTCAGCACGTCATTATTGTTGTGCTTGTGGTATTTTTAGTTTCAACTTTTCGGCATTTTCTAGTTGGGTGGTTCCAATATTCCTACTTGAATAATGTTGAATCACCCTTAGGATATGTTGCCTGCTTTTTAAATTTGTCTTTTGACGTCTTATCTGTGATACGCAGGCTTCATAACCTCTGATCCCCTTTCAAAATTCCATTTTATTAAGTTCCGCCCATTGTTTTCTCGTTTAGGGCACACGCTTTTTATTACTTGGGGACCATACGCCGGTTTTCATGGAATGGCACGGAAGTGTCACATTGAAGGTTCCATGATAACCGCCGTATGAACACATCTGCGGATGTTTCTAAATTCAAAATTTTACTATTTCATGTTTAAATGTTGAATTCTGCTTAAGCCGGTGCTAGGGGGCGTGGACGGTAACTTGCACTTTCCAGTACCGTCCATGAACAGGCTCAATCAAACCGAGCCTGCAACATTTTCAATTTTGCCGTGTTGGGCTTTCTTTAGGGATTCTGTATTTATCTATTATTTGATGTCATTTCGTACATTCGGTTTCTACAACCCTATTTATAAATATTTAAATAATGTATTGTTTGCTTTTGTATCTATGAATTCACTTATTTTAGGTGGACTTTTACTTGATATATTGGAAATGAACTTGTCAACAACTCCCAACATTAAAAAATTACCATTTGTTTACATGTTTATTTTTTAGCGTAGGTTAGACCGAAATACCGCATCCGTTCTGTGTATTCTTACTATTGTGTTCGATGTCCTTATCCGAAGACTGACAGAAGGGCCGAAAAGTTGCGATTGGTATTTTGAGGTGTCATTCAGTACATTCGTTATAGTAGATATACTTTTAAAAACGTGTCTTTTGGAAATGAGGTATATCATTTGTTTAAAAATGTTTTAGGAGATTTGAATGATATTGATATATTTTTCAAATTAAGGATAAATGTCTTTCTTTTAAATCAATAATAAGCTTTAAAACTAAACCAAAATAAAAAATATGAAACAAAATACATAGCATTTTATTGAAATATTCTTTTTGTAAAATACAATTATATTTAAACTGGGGAAGTTATTCTATGTAATTTATTATGAATTTACAACTGCATACCTAGATGAACTCTGATTGCTGTTTGCAGGTTTTTCCTGTCGGTTTGCAAAAAAAAATTATGTAGAACTTCGTCAAAGTAAAACAGATATTGAATTGGAAAACAACAGTTTTCCTTAACTGTAATTTACTTTATAATTGAGCTTTTAAATTCATTCATCAATGAATAAATTGTATATAGAATTAAACTAATGATGATCAAATAATACTGCAATAAACTTCAACAATCAAAAGCCTATTAACGTTGACGAGCATCAAGAAAAATATTTCATAACAGTATACATATCAACATATGACCTTAATTTTCAAAAATATTCGCCTCAACCTGTCTTGATATGTAGTATAATTTCGTGTTGATGTTTAGATAGGGCCTTGTCATAACGACCTTTAATTTCTCTGTACCAAAATAAAGGTGTCTGAACTTTCAGATTAAATGGGAATTTTATTTATTCTGCCAAACTAGCTTAAAGTAGCATGTAAGTGTACTATTCAGCGAGATATATGACATCAAAAGTGCCATTGTCTATCTTGTCCTGTAAATGTTGGCACAGACTGAGACAACAATCATATCACTTATTCCATTTCACTGAAATGACATTTAAACAACTACCTAAAACTTAATGTACTTTATAAATGTTTCTGCACTTTGTAACCTTTTTCTTTGGAATCATTCGAGTCTGATTTCTGAAAGAGTTCGTGTCAATTTTATAAGTTATTCGTGTCTATTTTTTGTTTTTATTTTCAAAAACAAAAAGCTATCACAGAGGTCCATTGCCTTGAAAGAAGGAAAGTAACTGATATCAGTAAATTTTAAAATGACTTACATACACATATATCTCTCTTGAGTATACTTTACCTACTTGCTGTCTTCATATATTTGCCATCAATTACTTATTGGTCTGGCTAAATTGGACTAATTTACACAGTCCTTATTAGATAATACAAATGGCCAATGTCAGCCATTTTGTTCTGCATATAACCTGTTTCCAAACCACAATGTGACAATATTAGTGAACTAATCTGATTATATCTATTGAAAAAGGTCAAATAGAAGTTTTCCCATGGTGCGAATAGACAAAGTAACTATTCAAAATGAAACCAGCAGCTAGAAATATAAATACATGCACATTAGACAAAAGGCTATTTACAAAAAATGACTTGTTATTCAGTGCATTGTATCTTTGGTAAGGTTCAATTGGTAAATGGCGCACATAAATACAATTAATGTGTTTCAATATATCAATAAAGTTGAAATATGAAATGACAAATACTTATTAACTATTAACTTGTGGATCAAATATAAAAGGAGAATACAACATTTTCAATTGTCTGTTAACCTTTATTCTCATATAGACGTGTTTTGAGGCCTGAAATAGTGAAACAATGCCCTATTTAGACCCCCAAACACTTGTTATCGTTTGAGAAATGTTGTTAAAACAAGTGATCACATTTTCGGTGCCGACCCCTATCATTTATATACATCAAGGGGTGCAAGAGGGGGATGTGCCCCCTTCTGCTTAGGGTTGGAAGAGAGCAGCAGACCCCCTCATCTCCAAGAAATTTTTGGACATGTGAGAGGCTAAAAATGTTCTTAGGTCAACATTAAGGTAACGTGTAGACAACACTGAAAAGCCTTTGACTCAATCTCAATTCATTGACAAGTTGCGGCACTTTGAAACCAGTTTAGATGGAGAATATCAACTCAAAATAGTGATTTTGGCAATTTTGAGATGACTCCCAATTGCCATGGTAACAGGAAATCTAGGATTGAGCATGATGTTACAAAGGCTTTGTTCCAGTTCACTTTTGTTTAAAGTTTGATCAGTATTGAAACAGTTTTTATAGTTTCATAGCAGTTTGAACTTGTAACAGGAGGCTTTCAATGAAAACAGCCATTTTTTTACAATATGCTCATGCTGTAAACGGTTAAAGTATTTATAATATCGATTTGCCATAAAAGTGAAATCAAATGTTAGTTTAAATGGTAAAGCTGATTTCTCAAAATATGTTCTAAGGAAGTAACACAATGATTTGCATTAAATAAGAAATATACCATTTTCTTCTTAAATATAAAATTTATCGGAAATCTCACTGCATGGAATATAAAACAGCATTTCTCCCACTTTTCTTGATACCAAGATGTATTTCCATACGAAATAAACTGTGAACATTAAGTGTGCTATACTTTCTGACAAGACTGAATAATGTGCAATTACGTAAGAATGTATCAGTTCAAATGGGCCATTAGCTTACTATAAAACGCTATTACTCTTTTACACAGATACATACCAATACATTAGTACATGTACTTGTCCCTTGATTCTCATTTTTATAAGCAAAATTATTTATTATAATCAAATTTCTATGTAACAAAAGTAACTATGGAAAAAAGTAGGTCATAACGAAATATTGTAGTGAACTTAATTGACCTATATGTTCACTTGGCTAATGTAGATGCATAAACAAATACAATCATAATGTTATTAGTAATCGTTTGACAAATAGAATCTACTTTCCTGAAAATATTCAAGGAATATTGAAGTTTGTAAAATATGATGATTTATTTCAAATGTTAAGTATTACATGATTCAAGTTGCATCTAGAGACAGAACAAAATATCTACCTGAAAAGGAAAATGAGAAAAGAAATGAAAAATGTACTTTAACATTTGAAATTATACTCCACTATGGTAAAAAATTATAGATACATTAAATTTGAATTTCGGACATAGATAAGCTTGGGCACTTAAAATATAAAGACATTAACATATAATTACGAAATATACTTAGAAATAAGTCTTAAATTGTTATGTGTGCCCTTTTTGCCGGATTTATGTGAAAAGCGTTGCAACGGTTTTCAATTTTGCGTCATTTTGCACAATTAGAATAAGTATTCTGGAAATCAGAGTGTGTGAATAATCTGAAATTTTGCACACAAGTTATTGGTGAAAACATACATCATGGACATTTTGCTTGCCAGATTATTTCCAGTCCCGTCATGTCAAAAAAACCTCAGTGGAGTACCTTTAAAGTGAAACGATGCTTTTAATCGTAAAGGCTAAACGATTAATAATTCTTATAATGCCAAAGCTTTTGCCAATTTATTTCTTATCAATACAGAAACTTTGTCACACCTTTCAGACAGATAAGAAATATTGTGAAGTTTCAATTAAGTGGCCAATAAGGTTTATCTAACAAATGGCTAATAATTCCTATCGGCGAAACTTTAAGACAAGAAGCCTCTTAATACACAATCAATCGGGAAATGTTCAACGTTCCTTGCTGTCATTTTCTGATAAATTGTCAACATGATCAATTTAAAGTTCAATTTGTTCTTACTTATAGTCAAAGGAAACATGTGTGTTATTACTTGTGAACAGATAAGTTGAAACTGCTTTAGTAAAATAATAAAGCTTATTTTTAAATCTTGAATATTTTCATAAAAGTGTCGCAACAATTTTCTCTGAAAGATTTGTTTGAATAAAGATAAAAAGAAAAGGAATCATTAAATGAAATATGAATAATTCAGAATATAAAATCCGCACAAAACGGTTGTCGTCAAAATTGTATAGAAAATAAATATTTCGGCGTTTTGATAATATAAACGTATTTATCACAAATAATTAAACAGATATGTGTTTATAAGAAAGACAATAAAATCAATGCTACCAAACATAACATTTGAGGTATATGAATATCGTTAAATGTGCTTGTAAAATAGCATTGACATAATTTGGCATCTAGTCAACATTCAAGCTGATGTTATGATATAAGAATTATCTTCCATGCTAATTCTTGTCTGATAGCGTTATTAAATACTTCATGTCAGATATTTACAGCTGCCAGTTATATAATGGAATACATACAAAATATTTTATTATTTCGATAAAAGACTAATAATAAATGCATATCATGTTGTAACGAATGACTACAGATATATTTTAGAAACAAAATTATATCATGCCAAAAATTGTGTATTGACAGAATACCCAATACAGCATATTAGAGATTATACTGATGATTCCCAAGCTTAATCTTATTTGCAGACATTGCAGGAAACAGTCCCAACAACAGCTTTCACAGGTCAGCCAAAGGGGGCACCAGACAGAAGCGGCACGCCGGTCTTTATTGAAGTTTAACCTTACTTGCCATTTGAATGCAAGATAGACGCAGATGAAATATCTAACTTTGCAAATGTCAGCTATATAATTCTCTTTTAATCCCATTTGATGAATTGGACGATTTATACGTTAGATTAGTTTAATAGACTTAACTTACTCCAGTTAGTTATCCAAAAAGTCGGTTTTATGGATCGACCGCCGATATATAGCAAAAACGTATTTAAGCCGGCGTGAAAATTAAAAGAAAAATCAAACCAACCAACAAACGAACATAAGAAATTGTCGGTATCAAAAGTGTTGGCATACTGTTCTTATACATCAACAAATTCTCATCTAACAGGTTAGACACTGAAGTCAGACAAAAGCAATTTGCTGCAACAGTTGACAAATCATAGCTTTAGATTGATGAGCGTACCACTATATTTGTTAATGTAGTCGCAATAATGCGCTGCAATTGCATCAAAATGCGAGAAACGGCACACTTAAATTGTCGATTTGTATATTTCTTAAATTGACCTGAGTTAAAATTAATATGATATCAATATATCGAAAGAAAAGGTTTAAAATGACAAAGATAGAAAGATTACAGATTGAAATTCAGTTGGGTCTGATAAGATAAGATAAAGCAAATTACACTATTTCTTAATCTATTGTTTTCTAAACCAATATTTACTGTTAAATGTAACTACATATGTTGAATTCCGCTGAACATGAAGGAAGTGGGCGTGGACGGTAGCTTGCAATTGCCGCAGCCGTTCAGTACAGACTATATCAAATAGAGAAATACAGAATCCCTAAAGAAAGCCCAACACGACAATCGAGCAACAATCGAGCTTGCAACAATATAATTTTGCTGTTTTGGAAGTTCTTTAGATATTCCGTTTTTCTCAATTCTGGAAACAAACTTTACTAAGTCAATATATATATAATTAAGATTACATAAGTCTAATCGTGACACATGATTTATAAATGAATAGAAACATAATTATGTTACAAGCTGTCAATTATCTAAAAATGCTAAAATACTACTATTAGACTTTCTAGTTATTAAGTAGTTTGAATGTAAACAAAAACGAATCAATTATTGGCTATAAGTAACACATGATACTGCTTTATCTAGATCGTTCACATATCACAGGTCATAATTGTTAAATATCTACATTACTGATATAAACTTTAAAAGGTTGAACCTGTGAATATATAAGAAACAAAATCCAAGGAGCATACTGGTTCAATTTGTTACATTGCATTTGCATCTGGTATTGTAAGTATTTAGATTAAGAGGCCCGGGGGAAATAAAATACTTCCTTTCCAGACAAGACCTTTCACACTTCAATTATTCTTTTAACAATCCGAAAATTGCATCTTTATATAAGGCGTTTTTGCAGCTTAGCTAAGGAAATTATGCCCATATATCGGTAATAAAAACGGATGTACTTTTAAAGGAGGATAAAAAGCAGCGTAACTTTGTAACAATTTGATTATCAAGCACTAAAAGTAATCAAAACCTATGCAACAGGGTATAAAAACCATTACAATTGTCGCTTTAAACAAAAAACATATCTGTATTTTCAAGAGAGAAGAAGTAAAGTGTGATGATCATGTAGTCTAGATATAAACATACTGTCATTGCGAACAACGAGTCCTTTATCTTGTTGTGTTACAATTCATATTGCGGAATGAAAATTGTCTTGGCTTTCATAGAGAAATAAAAGTCGCATTAAAATACCTTAAGATATAGAAATAATGATCGGTTGATTTAAACTGGGTGCTACAGACAAAATTAAAGTCGCTTAATATACGTCGTCGCATCGAAAAGTTAGAATGAATATACTTCATTTTATAAATTGCTGTTATTCCAACCATTTGTTTTCTATATAAAGCTATAATAGCTTTTATGTAAAATTGTACCGATTTGCCAAGGGCTAAATCTAAGTAATGTGCTGAAATAAACAGGAGATCAAACAGATGTTAAAATTTGTCTGAGTGAATTTATGATAATAATGCCAAACAATAAAATACAATATAGAAAGCTTTTAGCTGTATTGTTTACGACAAAGTTGCTGCAAGCACATGATAAACATGTTACATATTAAATAGATAATATATAACATATTTCTTTCCTGACTATAACATATATCATTGTTCAAAAAAAACAATTTTTTTTATAAAGGTGTAAATGATAAAGAGACAAAGCAATTTGTTCCAAATTGACAAAAACTCACCTAGGAGACAATTTGCACACAAAAAACTATCCAGGGTTTTGGAATGTTAATCTGTGTTACCTTTGCTGTACTTATGGATCCCTCATGTTCAGATTTTGATACATAAAGTACACAAATTTAGTCTCAGACTGAAAAATTCTCAAAAACTCAAATATAATAGCTAATTTCAACTTTGGGAATTAAATACGTGTTCATCATATAATAACCGAATATCAACCTTTTGTATGTTTGAAAGCCGGTTTGTATGATTAAACGATTTTTAATACAGCCAGGCAATTTACTAATTTGTTCTTTCATTATTGAATAGAAAAATGGTATTAATATCATATTTTTCACACACATATCATGTTTGTACTCTTGCCAATCATTTAGGGAACGATTCAGTTTATCTCAATGGAAGCCCTGGGGTCAATGCATTCAACATTCGTATGAGTTTACATCTGTATCTTGGTGTTATAATACAATACCTTTTATTTCAAAGTATTTTACTTGACTATGATAAAATTATGAGACAATCAGCTTTATTTTCAACAAAGAATCTGAAAACAAAAGGTAACCATCTCCAATATTTTAATTGATTTACCTTATTTATTATAAAATTATTATTTATCTACCTTGTTGCTTAACGTAAGTTATGAAATAACCTAATCTTACTAATTATTTAACACTTTAGTTTTTATATACGTTAATTAATATATATACTAGTTTAAGAAGATTCTGATAGTGAAGTGTAGTCAACTTCTTACTCTCAGTGTCATTTTCTCTGAAAACTGTTTAAGTTATTTCATTGTTTTCCTACCTAAATCATTTTCTTGTTTATCTCAACTTTTAAAAGCTTTTATGCAATCAATATCATAGAATCAGCCATATATAAAAACAACGTATACCATTGAATATTGATAGTTATTATTTAAAACTATTTTATCTTTCTTTAGACATTCTTTATAGTAAATGGCCACAATTTCAAACCCAATTACAACACAATGAATTGCATAGACGAACTTTTTAAGAGAAACGCTCTTATTAATCTTATTATTTTGGAATCAATTTAAAAGCCTGTCAAATGGAATCACGTGACATGTCATTAAACAGCTCGATTAATGTCACGTCTGACATAAACCAATCAAGCATTGAAATGTCATTGGGATTATGTAAAAAGTTATTAATGAATTTTCCTTTTGGTGAAGGGGAATATCTCTACTAATAAAGAACAGTTGTAAAAATGTCGTTGAAGCCTTTTAGAGATATTCATGTAACTAAATATGTTGCAATCTTTACTTTTTCTTTACAAATTTCGGACCAAATTCACCTTTTCATTTTCGTTTACTTTGCCCTCTTTGTAGTTCACCTTTATTGGCCTTTTATGCAAACAACATACTTCATTATAAACTTTATTATATACTTTATATTTGATAAGGTATTATGATATAAAAGTAAAAGAATATATATACAAATATACTGAATATCTATAACAGTTGCTTTTTGATTAAGTTCTTTAAAATGTCACGTCCAACACTTCAATAATATGTATTGTTATTACAAAAAGATTCTGTAAAAACGGTTTATGCCCTGTATAAATAAATATTAGCTATGATTATATAGAATTTTATAATCGGGTAACTATTAAATTCCAAAAGCTGAAAATTTGTTCCTGTGACTTCTTTTATTTTTTTTATCAGAAATAATGACAATATTTGAAATTAAATTGGACTCAAATTGCAGCATCATCTCATTTCAATATTAATATTGGTAGTTTTGTGTTTCCTAGAGAAAATTTCTTACCAATAGTTTATTATTTATGCTTAAACTGTTCTTTCATTATATATTTATTATAATTTACTACAAGAAATTATTTGAAGATACAATGCCGCAAGGAACTTTATTAAATTATACATGCTTGTAAAATATAGATCAAACATATATTTGTTTTTCATAAAATAATATGGTTTTCTTTTTTACAAAACAATAAATTGTGACAATAAAAGTAAAGGCGTTAAACTAATATTTTACGATCGATTTTTGAAAAAGCTTTTCAACGATCTTAATAAAAGATATAATTTTCTGAAATGCAAACTATTTCTTGATCTATTGTAATATGAAAGCTTACGCTGTTGAACATATATTATGTTATAGGTTATTATACACATGCGATTTAAGAGAATATATATCACAAAAGCAGCATTGTATAAATGTTAAACAAAATCAAACACAGGAAAGGTATATTTCTATAGTTTAAGATGTTCATTTAAAGTATGATCAATCTTTGCAAACTATTGAAGTACTATGTGTGAATTTGTTGTTTTTTTTTGTTAGTGTAATTATAATCCGTTACTTACGGACAAAAGGGTATTTCTGCATTTTTATTGCAGTTTTTGTCGCAGTACATGCAGTATTACATGAGGCAACCCTTTAAACTCGTCAGAACACGTTTAAATTAACAGCTGTAATTATCAAATCGACAAAGGCATGCTGTTGTAAAGATCAAAAGTGATGTAAATGTTTTTAATCCAAACATCTCAAATGTGTTACTATAGACAATAATGTTTCGGAGTCAAAACGTCTTTTTAAAGCGATACATTTTTAGATATGAATAATACAGATATTTATAATTTATTTTATTTTCCTAAGGAAATACAACTTTAACTTTGTAATATTGGACACAATAAACTAAAAGTGCTATTATTTGTCGACTCATTAGCAAGTTTAATCTCATTTAGAGGACTAGACATTGAACTATTTGACTTATGCAATTTCTCCCGACATTGGCCAATTACAATACTTGATTGATGAGGGCTTCTTTGTATTTGAAAAAGTCGGTAACTAAATCCGTTGTACTTTTCGGGAGGCAAAAGACAAAGCAAATGAATGTATTGAAATATAATCAAGTTATTGCAAAGACATATTTTAATATCATTTAACAACAAATGGTTGATATCACAATTACACACTTAGTCTTAAGACTTTTCGACTCTATAAATTTACAAAAAGTATATTATAAAAAGTATTTCAGAAGACAAACGACAAGGCCTATGAATTATAAACAACAACAACAAACCACAGCAACAAAACAACAACAGCAACAAAGACAAAAACACTTTTATTGAAATGAAATTAAGTTATTGGAGACGTATTTTTTCATCATTTGACAACAGTGTTTAGCAGATGGTTTATATCACAATTATATTATATACTTAAGACTTTCTGGTTTTATTTAATATAATACATAAAGTATTAACTAATAAAACAGTTTTCTCTTATTATATGTCCATCCCCTCCCTTTGTCGCCTTTGTGTCCACTGGTGTCTTTTAGGTGCCTTGCTGGTGTAGATGGGTCGTGTCGGGGCTGCTCTTTCTGAGCGTCGCCTTGCTTTGTTGATCTTTAGTACATTATCATATATTAAGAAATAGTTGTTGTAAGTAGTTTATTATAATTAATGATATGTCCTAAAACAGATAATACGAAAGCAATACACGATATGAGTGAGCCTGTTTCTGATATTTTTAGTGGTGACTACAATTTACCGTTCATATACCATCTAAGCACCGACTTAAATCATCGACTATGTTACTATACATGTAAATGTGTTACATATATTTGTCTGTGTTTAATTTATTTGAGGCTTGCATAACATATTTCATTTAACTCGCTCAATCAGTTCAGTATTGAACATTCATCCAATATCGTCTTATCTAGATGATTCTTAGATGTACAAAATTTATCTATGCTATAATCTTTCATTAAATTGTTTATGTTGCATAAATCTTAATGTTGCATATCCAATTGAAATCAGCACAAACTTTAAAACCATCAACATTCAAATAGCTACAAATATTTGACAGCTTCAGTATTCATGAAATGTTTGTAAAATGACAAAAACAATTGTAAAATGACGAAACAATTTACGAATAAAGCACATCAAGGAAAATTTGTCTGAGACTAAATTATCACATGTAATGAATTGCCTCTATCAATTATTGCTTACGATGGCAATAACGTAAGATTGTCTTCATTGAAAAGTTCCCTTAATTTGTTATTGTTGGTATATCGAATTTAGTTTTATGATGTCCAGACTATGTGCTTTTTACTTATTATATAGCAGTGGACTTTGTGCAATTTGTTCCTGTATTTGGAACTGCAATAGTTCATTTAGTTCTAGTTTAGATCTGAAGCAAAAAATCGAATTATATGACTTTAGCTACTTTTTTGCTTTTCTGCAAAGATATAAAATGTTAACCATATCAAGAACTTATTTAAGCATAACTCTTAAAGTATGTATTATTTGGAATAGTCTAAAATTTTAAGTGAAAATAATGTTAATAGTTATTTGGTATCATTAATTATTTACATATAATTTTAGTAAACCTACAACCTTGCAAGTTGTTCTCGTAAAGCCGATGATTTCTTCCGAACAATATTAATAAAGTTTATATACATTTAGGTTGAATATTTAAGAGAAATGCAATTATAAATCTTACATCAAATTAAAAGCCTGACAATTTAAGACACGTGGCATGTCATTTTGCAACTTGATTAATGCCGCATCTGATATAAACCAGACAACCATTTAAATTATATCCGGTGTTGTGTTTAAATTACGTATTAATTTTCCAGTCAAATAAAGTTACAATAAAGCAGATGAGATATCGTTAAGAAAGAGTTCCGTAAAAAACGGTTCATATACATTTTTTCTTTAGGGATAACCAATAAAAGATGATCATTAAATAACTCAATAAACTTCTACTACAATTGTCAACTATTCAATGGGAGGATCTCCCCTTTCAAGATTGTTTTACTATCAAAGTTGACAGCTAACAATTATTATATAAAAATAATTAAAGGTATTTTGCGACAATTTTACAAGTCTAATAATTCATAACATAATAGATATGGCTTGTAAGTTATATTTTTGTAAGTTTGTAATCAAATATATATAAACTATACCAGTTTTCTCATCAATTGGACCTTTAAGACTATTTTATTTTATGGTTTCATAACCTCTGAGCCCGTTTTAAAATTCAAAATTATACCAGTATTGATACATGTTGAATTCTGTTTAAGCCAGAGCAAGGGGGCGTAGAAGGTAGCTTGCAATTACCACTACCGTCTTTGAACAGACTCAATCAAACTGAGCCTGCACTATTGTCAATTTTGTCGTGTTGGCTTTTTTCTCTATTATATTTGAAAAAATGCCTTTTTATTTGTTATTATTGCAATAATGTAACTAGTCCAAAGCAAGTCTAAGAAGTAAATCAGTACCCAGATTTATTCGATTTGGAACTAAATAGGCAATATAAATGTTTTAATTAATATCTTATTCACGAATATCAACAAAAAAGGTTGTAGACCTTTCTGTAAGTATTTGTAAGAAAAAGTTTTAACTATAACAATCATTGGGGAATTGAAAACGTGTTATTATGGTGAAAGTTGTACTTGTATCGTATTTGACAGAAGGTTTTCTGTTTATGACAGTTAATTAATTAAGGCTTGATTTCGATTATTTAAAAGTTGATCAAACTGAGTGTGTACTTATTGATTTACGTATAAAAAATAATGGTGACAAAACCAAAGGAATGTTGTTTAGGACATTTAAGAAACATTTCTACTTGTACTTATAAAATTTTATGGATTTGATTAAATAGCTCTATATAGTAAATACAATTGTACTTATTCCCCATATACTTTAGTCTTATTCCCTGTCTTCATCTACTTCAGAGAGCATAACTTAGTGTAAAGGGGAGGAACTCCAGAATATCTATACTTTTGCATTTAATTTAGAATAAATATGAAAATGAAATTTGAAACATGAAAGAACGCCAACACGGCAAAATTTAAATATCGGTATCATCATGACTATGTTTATCTACAAAAACTGGTAAATGCCAAACATTGTACATGCCCTTAAGTATTTAGCACTCATGAAAAAAGCTCGCAATGAATATCACTTATGACTGTCCTTCATCTTTCTTTCATTATTAATTTAAAAATAAACATGATTTCTTTCCTTGTTTAGAATGCAAATATACTTCTGCATGTGCATCGTGTGTTATTTTTTTTTTAAAGAAAAACGTTTACAATATATGTATACAGTTGTGGGTATCATGCAGCAATTAAACTAAAGTTTCTAGTACATTTGATAAAAGTGTAAGAAAAAACACAACATTTCTGTATTCTTTCCTATATTCCACTAAAATAATAGAATATGTTGCTTCATTGGTTTTCTTCCATATTATAATAGAATAATTTGTTTGAATTTGTTGTTTCAAAATTGTTTGCTTTATATTGATTATCGACTATATCGAATATCAAATTCCTTGACTTATCTTAATTCAATTATGTTATTGAATGAACTTTAGTTTCTGGTTAGGTTCATTCTGTAAAATGTAATTTTGCCATAATTTTTGTACTTCACATGATATCAATATGATGGTATCAAATGACTGGCCTAACTAACGACTCTACGGTATCCTGACGTAATAACATGAATTTTACAAACTAATCAGATAATTTAGTCTGAGTTGTGATTTCAAGAAAATCTCTTCTTTCTTCGAATATATTAAGACTAAGCTATTAATGCAAAGTTTGATAAACTATTTCAGAACTTTTTTTCTTTTCAATTTCTGTAGAAATGCTCATTAATCTTGATATAAATACAGTAGAAAAAAAAAACAAATATTATTAACAATTATTCATTTAATGGGGACTTTAAGTACATTTGAAGCATAAAGAAATAATGCAAATAAATTGAAAGTCATTGTGATAATTGAATGATTTATAACGTATATTGGTTACTTAATAAATGTTATATGCTAGGTCTATTGAACTGAAGATAAAGTTATATTCATATCATGCCGAGTTATAACAAAGCAATTTGTCAAAGGTTTGTTATTATTTAAACAATTACGGGACTCTTTTTCATATAGATTTCAACGTTTTTATAATTAATAAAACAGGGATCAATAAAAATTTCGTCAAAGAAGTGAAACGGCAATGACATTTTTTTTAAAAAAGCATTACTTCAAGATGAGTCTTAAATAAAAAGTCACTGTAAAATAGGTTTGATTTGATCATTTAAACAAAAAAATGGTGCAAGAACCATCCGTAGATGTAGCCTTGAGTTTTTATAGCCACTTTTCAATCCGCTTACATGAACTTGAAGAGGTTATGACCCAATTATTTCAACCATTTTACAGTTGGACGCTACGCTTTCCTCTTTTGATTACATCTGACGGACCAAGTGGGAGACTCTATGATGGACAGTTCTTAATGCCCTTTGGGGACTGAATTGTCTTAATGTTCGTCTTCTTCCTTGCTTCGTCGGGCCCTTATAGGTGATTTTCTTGTTGCTCTGCCTTCCTTTAAGGCATCGAGTACTTCAGTAATGGTCATTAGGCAATAACTTTTTCTACATATTTACATAATTTTGTATGTGTTTTATTTATTTCGTCTAATGTAACATGACCATTGTTAGAATTTCACTTGAGGGGGATTAATTTTATATACATTTTCGTGTCATTCAGGAACATATTGGGGCTAAGAGTGAGGTTTGGCGCGCCTAAAACCGGTTTAAACTCCCCAGTGGTTTAACTACCACTGACCGTTCCAAGGCGGTACTCCTTTTTGTTTTTCTGGTCTGTGTTGTTACTTGTTTTTGGATGTTTACATGTTTTGTGATGTCTGTCTTGTTGGATTGTCGTTGACGGTAGGTATTTTCTCTCCTCCCCCCTTCCATTTCCCCCCCCCCCCAACTTTTCACCTGTACAGCCCTTTTCCCTTTAATTCCCTAATGGGCATGTTTTTGTTTATATTATTCCACATTACATGTCCCGCTCCTTTCGCCCTTGTGTCCACTCCAGGTACTTGTTTGTCCGGGGGCGGCGTCCTGTGAACGTTGCCTTAGCCTTGTTGATCTTTATTCTTGTTATTTTACATTTGACTTTATTTCACGACGTGTCGAATTTCAAGTAGACAATAATCTAAGAAATATATTTAATGTCTAAAAGTTAAGCAAAGGTAAAGATTTCTAATTCCTTTCTAAGTCATTTGTTAATATCAGGCAATACAAATTTGAACATTTATCATAATTGAATGACGTATCTTAAAAAAGTTTATCTTAAGGCTTTAAGAGGCTGTGCTAATATACTGTCTTTGAAATTTTACAATGGTGTTATTCCTATTGTTATTATCAATTGTCTTAAAAACAACTGAAAATGTATTTTAGAGATGAATGAGACAACTATTTCGGATTAGAAAATGAAAAACAATAACTAATGCTCAACAAATCTGTTTTCTTTTAACTTGTATTTTCACATGACATTTTGTACAAGCTGAATTTATGTTTTTGTTTAGCTATTAAAATCATACAAAACTTATATTTAGCCTGAAATTTTACATGTTCTGTGTATATTAATGAAAGTTGTTATTATATGTGACATTGTATATATATTTATGTCAATTTAACTACTAAACAAGCCTTTTATATAAGAACAAACTGCTTATTTGTAAGTTTTGATTTTTCATCCAATGTTTAAATGCTTCAACATAGTACTCCGTATGTAAACCTTTCAATAACTGACAAATAGCCGACCAAAGTCCATTTTTTTCTCTGGTAGCGATGACATGCAAGGTGTTATTTTAGCCTTGGAATGAGGAAAAAGTCACAAGATGGATATTTAAGGACAGCTACTTTTTTCTGAAAACAAAAATCAATTACAGTCACTCTTTTTCAAGTGCAGGACTATTGTTATACAAAAAGTATTTCATACAAGTCAAAGGACGAAATTTATGAATGTGTTTTTCGTGACACAACAGTTCTGTATTTCTTCATGAAACGCATCCGTTTCTATGTTGTAAACAACTTTTTCTTAAATGTTCAGAAAAACATCAACAAAAACACACAAACAATTTATATATAAATAAAAAAAATTTAAGATTACTGTGTGGGCATAAACACATGACTTACTTTAGACATGGTATAATGACCAGGTAATATTGAATCTGAAATTCCAATATATAACCTTATCAACCATTCATAATAATCATTCGACTTCGAGAATTGAACAATCCATTATTATTATTGTTGGAGAACAGTTTCCGTCTTGTCTGCAAATTGAATATCATGCTAGACAAAGAGTTGTTTGGCTTTTGCAATTTGTCCTTACATTTGGCACATTGCAGCACTTGATGGATGAGTATGTAATGTATTTGCAAAACGTAGTTGCCAAAGTCTCTGCACTTTCTAAAAGACAAACATAAAGGAGTCTATAGGACAATAATAGTGCTTTATTGAAACGTAGAAAATCATTAAGTCATATTACTCAAGGATATTTCATAGAATCATCCAAATGTTTCCCAAACATTCAACACAATATTTCGTGATCAAAATGATGTTATTTGTTTGGAGAAATAAAGGGTTCAAGATCGATTCATCACTACTCGTATGAGATTACGAACTAAGGTCACAAGGTTTTAACATCTATAAATACAGAATATGAAAACATTTTAACGGAATATTTTCGAATCCGTGCACTATCGTTCAATGTATAAATCCTCTTGTAACACTTCCCTTGAGTCCGTCGCCTTTATGAGTTTCTAGTGGTGTATTGTTTATGAATTTATATCGCACAATCTTATTAAAATACTAGTAAGTTCTGAGAGAAAAATGTGTGATATAGTGAGTGTCGTTATCGAGAAGACTCTGTTTTCATCTTACACGCAACTAAGAAAATTTGGCAGCTGTTGAACTAAATTATCACCTGAAATGCATTAAACAAAATCAACAATTTCTGGCAGCATTGTAACGCCTTTAAGTCAGTAAACCTCTTAGCTCGTTACTGTTCAAATACGATTCAACAGTCTGCAATTCATCCGCTTTCAAGACAATAATCTTACAAATAAATCATACAAAATTGCATGTTGCACAGTGCCTGTGTTTTGTTAATGACGTTCTGTAACATCGTTAGATTTAAATGACATTTCTAGCATTTGATTTATTGGGAAGCTTTCTTTGTTAGTATAATTATAATATAAATCTTTATAATAATACGTGTGCAATTTTCATAACATTCATTTCATAATGGAAGAAAGCAGGTTCTTGTCTATTCATTTCAGACTCGATCTAACAGAGTCTGAAACATTTCTATTTTTGACGTAAATGGGGCTTCCCTTAGGTATCTATTTTATCTACCCGAGGAAACAAATCATAATATCATAAAATGTAGATTTTGTCTGTCATATAAGAAAAAAAATTTTTTACAGAAATATTCTTTTATTAATTTTATTTATTTTCCAGTTCGCATAAACAAATATACATTAAAAATTAAAACAATAAGGCTTGGTTTTATTAAGCCTGTTCATGAACGGTAATGGAAAGTGTAATTAACCGTTCACGCCCCCTAGCACCGGCTTAAGCAGATTTCAACATGTAAATATAAAAATGGTGAAATTTGAACTAAGAAACATTCGCAGATATGTTCATACGGCGGTTATTATGGGACTTTCAATGTGACACAGTAGTGTCATTCCATGAAAATCGGCGTAGGAAAATAATGCGTTGGAAACGTTAAAATTATTTAATGATAGATATATAGAAAGTAATAAGTATGATTTTACAGATTTAACATTGTGCCTATAAAATTGTATAAGTAGACACTGTCAGATAATCTAGAGCATGCTATATATTTTGAAAGTTTTTAGAAATATGTTTGCATTTGTCAAAAATAAATAAAAACGTTTATACGTAGAATGTGAAAAATTAAATGAAATATGCTAACCGTGAAGAAAAGACATTATGTAATCGTTTAAGTAAACATTTTTCAAACAACTTTAACACTGACATCTTAGAAATGGTTTTGTTATAGCAAAACTGTTCAGTTAAATCAAACAATTAGATAGTCCAATTCTTCATTTTCAACAAAATATTGTGCAAGGAATTTACAAAAATATGTTTTGTCGACTAGAATTCATAATACAAATGGATATATTTCATCAACGTATTACCTAAAATGATAAAAGTATAATTCCTGATATTCGTGATTTATATTATCTAAATTGTAAAAGTATTTTACAATTTAGATAATATAAATCATATCAGAATTTTAAATTGCTCAGCTAAAGTATTATTAAGAAATGGTTATGATTTTATTATGTCTATCAAAATTCTCGTTTTCTTTGTGGACAATTCTTATTTCTGCTGCACAATATAAAGATGTTTGCCGGAAATTAAATACGTCTTGGAATGTTTTGAATAGGATATTAAAAATATCAGATCAATATATTACTAATCTAAAATATATTTTATTGAAACTTGTCTTAGAAATTCTAAAGGTTTACTTATGCTATGTTGTTGAGCGTGTTTTGTTTCCGGTGTAGGTAGGGCAGAAGTAGGGAAAGGTAGGGGATGAGAGAGAACAAAATTTCGACATGACCTAACTATGTATTACAGTTTGAAAATAGTGTTTGTGTTCAAATGCATATGTTTGTCCTGCAGATAATGGAATGAATTTGAGAACAAAAGTAAACAAGAATGACTGACTTTCAAAGTCTCAAAGTCTTCATTTCTCAGCAAACAGTCACATAGAAACACCATAAAAAGACATTTAATGGCAACGGACAAAACAATAGGAGTTATGAAATAATAAACATGTCATGTAAACAATAACCCTCCACAAGTCAACAATATTCATCTTTTATTAAAATAAACTGTAGTAAAAATGATTAAAAGATAAATTGTCTCCAGCAATGGTGTTTGGACAAGTAAAGGTTAAAGGTTACGTTAGACATTATTTCTTTTTTCATGTTGACTATAATGCCTTTCGTCTGTAACGTTATGCTCTTTTTGTTGGCCAAATTATATTAATCCATTACACTAAAATGATTCTTCTGTAAAACGTTATGATTTTGTTATAAATCATTCACATTGGAAATTGAATTCATGCTTTAACAAATTTTAAATGAAAAGAAAAAACATCAAGAAAATTAAATAAGGTCGTTGACATTCACCTTTGATGCTTTGAAGGGCTGTTTAGTACAAAAAGCTATTGATTTGTTCTCAGTGTTTGTGATATGCTCAAATGATGTTTGTATATTTATTTTAAACGGTGTTTTTTGTAAACGTAACATGCACGTCACATTTCTTTTTTTGTTGTATTTCAAAATAAAATTTCGCATGTTAAAGTGAGACAATTTTGTAAACTAATACTTGACATCTGGCAGAAGTGAATTCATAAGAGGAAAATCAAGCCATCTAAACAAATATTATTGTGCAGAAGATCTCATATTAAAATTTAAGAATTTATGACAGAAAATTTGCCCGCCAGAGTTTTGTTATTGAATGCAACTTATAAATAGCATTGTATCGTTAAGGGCCCATTATAATTATGCCTCATTTTTTTTTCAAGAGCTTTATTTTTTGCATCTTGTTACAGTGTCCATAGAATACTCATTTCTTATATACACAGGTTGTATTTGGTTGCTTTGTTGTTTTGGCAATTGGTATAGTTAAAGTGAAGTAGTATTTTGTATGGAACATACTAGTACTTTGTTTACATTTTGCTACTTTTACGAAACATTTCTACATGTTCAGTGCTACTTCATCAGTTATTAGACATCTTACATACCCTTAATCTGGATTTCCGAGGTATAATGTGTCTTCAAAAAATACTTTTGCATGACACATGCAGAAATTGACGTCGGATGTTTAATTAAAATATTGTTCTAAAACTTTGTTTGAACATTCCATAAATTGAATTGTAATTTCCTGCTATGAATTTAAAAGCAGCATATGTATATGTTTTGGTATTTCTTTTTGCATATCAACATCTTAGATTTGTTGTTTACAATTATTATTTTTTTCTAATAAAACGATGGAAAATAGCTTTTGATAAGTTATTATGATTACTCAATTTTTTTTGTATTACATTCTTCTCTTTTAATTCTGCTATTAAAGTTTAATCTGAACAGAACTCGAATTGAATAACATACTAAAATAGATAGGTTTGTTTCGTTAGATCTACTACATTGTAATATAATGTTCAAATTTTCATTTTTTTTTGCCAAAAACAGAATCAATTGCATGTTTTGTAACAGTTATCTAATCAAAAATTTTAAATCCGTACTTCTGAACTAGAACATTTGCATGTCTAGCATTGGTTGAGGTTTAACCAAATCAGAAATACCAAAACATATTTTTAACAAGGACGATTTGTATCAAAATGCAATCCTTTTAAATGCGTGTATTTTTATGAATGTGAAATAAGTAATAAAGACTTTTCCTTATTTCACATTTATATACTGAACATCAAAGTACTGAATATCTTATCAGCGATTTCGCTGACAATTTACTAATTGCTTTTGCAAGGAACTTTTACCTATGAGAACTATTTTAGATTTAATTTGACAACCATATGGTGCAGTAAAGTAAAGAACTCTTTTTGTGGGGAAACTTTCTTTTCATAATTGTTGTGTTACTATTTACTGGTTCGATAAATCAAACTATTTAATGGGTATATTCCTCTATATATTTAGTTTTGTGCCTTTATCTGAATATTTCTCTTGATTTTTATATTTTAGATTATTAAAGACTTGTCGTTTGTCTGTCTACATAATGATAATAGTAATATTGTGTTATATTACTTTACTGTAAATATGCATGTGTCAATTATTGAAAATACTTACCATTTATTTATGATATTAAGAGTGTTTCTATTTATCATATCGCTTGATATGATTCTAATTAGACATTAGCTTATCTCATTTATCATACAACTGCCAGATAATTATGATAATTTGACATACGTTTTAGTAATTGTTTTTTTTTAATTCAATTACTTAATTTTACATCAGGCGATATGAGAAAGAATATAAAAAGTTAGCGTAACGTTCAAAGAATGCGGTCTTAACAATATTCAAAAGCAACAGCATTAAAATGGGACCCATTTGTTCAAGGGCAGACAAACAGTGCAGAAGAGGCGAGGATTACAAGGTTATTGTATTATCTAGCGGGAATCATTCATATATTTCATTAAAATTTCCAAAAATTGACACCATAAACATACTTCTTTCTACTTATGACTTTCTACTACATTTTGCCATTTTAAAGTGACTGTTGATTCGAGAATTATGAGAGAATGAATTTGCGTTACGAATTAATAATGTGCACAATTTCATAGAGTTTATGTCTAGAATAATCAAACTTAAGATGATAGAACATCAGGAATATTTAAAGGATTATTGGCACTTCCATCACGTTCAATTCAGAAAATATTCTCACGATGTCCTTGACCATTTCATCTTCATTACATATTATTCAGACGATGCATGCCATTACTCGGTCACAAGCCTTCGATAAACAATGTTGTTTAAGACACAAACGAAATAAAATAAGTCGTCTAGTCCGCTCGACTGAACGACGTAATACATGTAATGAACTTAATTATAAAAAAGACCCCGAGGTTGAATGTCTTCAAAATGTTTCACATTGCAGTACAGTAGGCTTTATATAAACATCTCTTAATTAGCAATGTCACCGACACTTGCCTAAGATCAGTTTCAAAGCTTTAAGGGAGTCAGTATTATCGAAATGTCAAAGACAAAATGAATTATATGACAAGTAGAAAAAGTCGATCTAGTAGAAGAAACAGAGTACATTTACACAATAAATTATAGCGCCTTATTTGGTATCTGATGGAAATGCTTCTTAAAATCAATTTAGCCATGTCATGTGTACTCAACGTATATATTCTTTGAATTTTACCATTGGATATTTGATGAAATAACAAATCTTAAAACTGAAAAAAGCATTTTCTGCCTCAAAGGGGAATTTTAATGTATATATTGCAGTTATGAATTGCCTATTGATTTTTTTAACAATTATCAGCAATAATCCTTTTAAATTTTATCACATGACTATCATCTTAAAATACTTATGTACCTTTTCATTGATGCTAGACTTGTAGTTTGCAAAATCTTCAGAGTGGCCCTCTTTAAAATATATCCTCTTGACAACAAAGTATTAATTATTTTATAGGTAAGACTTTACAATAAACTTAATTCTCTACTAGAATAACACATTCCGGCAAAGATTAAACATCTTGATTCTCAGAGAGTGTTAGTGTATAGACGTTTTACTGATTCATCAATATGTAATTAATAATAGATATATCATTATTGCAACGTACGAAAAGTATTTTCTACGAAACATAAATTGTCATAATTATGTCATTGCCTTTTAAAAATGTGATAACCGGAACACGTTGAAGATTTAATTATACGAGCTATGACATTAACCAATTAACTTTGTTCCGGCTATACTAGGGTTTGTAAAATTGACGTTTTATAACACAATGAAAGGCAACTTCAAATTATTGCCAAACTTTATTATAAACTAGTAGCAGATATGCTGTACGATAAAAAAAATTCCAACATATTCTTACAGCATTTTATAAGCATTATACAAAAGCATCAGTAAAGTCACGTAATATTCTCTTTTAAGAATACGGTTTGGTTATGTGATTTCAATATCAAAAGGGTCGATATTTTCTTAACAATTTTATGACGTCGCCCCGATGGAACTTATTTTATCCAACTTTTCTCTTATATTTCAAACTGATTATTTACAAGGTAAATGTTATACAAATATGGACTTTTTAGCTGTTGAATATGATGTGATATGTACTGAAATAATTAATATTGACCGAGGCGATAGCCGAGGTCAATATTAATTTTTCAGTACATATCACATCATAATTATTCAACAGCTAAAAAGTACATATCTGTTTTATTATATAATTTCTAAATAGCTTTTATATGGCTTATCACAACTGCCATTGCATACGACGGAAGCTTGTCTAGTGTTTCCATAATTTGGCCCTTTCCATTGGTATACTGATCCCTATTGTTCTTAAAAATGAAAAACGGTAACTAAAATAGACTAATTTGACTCTTATGTACACCCAACTCAACGTTTTTTTTCAGAATAATAACATCAAACTTGGCGTGACATCACGTCAAAGTCACGCATCTTTTAGGGATTTTCAGAAAATCTATTTTTAGAAGAAAAACCGTTGAATATACTCTGAAAATCTTTTTTTAGGAAAAAAAACAGTGAATATACTCTGATATTGACCTGTTATTTTTTACAAAAAGATGCTTGTTAGCCAATCAGGGAAAGGCATTTCAAAGCTATTTATAGATTATATAATAATAGATGTTATTGTCAGAGATAAAATCATAATTGCATATATTTGCACATTTTCTGTTTGTATGTCATCTATGGATATAGATAACATAACTTATTTTCAAAGTCAAGTTCACGTCGTTACAGTAAATTCACAACACTATTAATGTCATATCCATTAGTCCCCAAATGTTAAGCACGCAAGCAAAAAATAATACCATTAACGAACCATTTCCAGTTGTGTCACTCAAAGCTGCATACACCGATTAGCAATGAATGAACAGTGTGTGCAGTTTAATGATAGGAAAACTTTGGAACACTCCACATAGAAAATCCCATTGCCCTAGCTTACAAGCTGTGTCTGGGTGATATTGAGTCTCATACTCTCGGACTATACTAATGTCCAGGAATGGTATAATCAGTGTTGAAGACACCCATCGCTTAAGACAGTGTTTTAGTGAAAAAGACAGTTAAATATAAAAATATCTAGCTTTATCAAGTTTAAAAACTTTTGAATAAAACAGATGAAATGATTTGATCTTCGTAAAATAATATATGCAAAAGTGCACCAATATATACTAAAGCCTGCTTTTATCCAAAATAAAAACTAGAATCATGGTCTAAATTGTTTCTGTATAGTCAGTACTTTTTATAATTGCTTTCGTAGAAATTATTAATCGTTCTGTCCACAGAAACATAGACCAGGTTTCTTAAGATGTATAGCGTGATTAGGGTTAAAATGATATTGTTTAGTAAAGCAGTAACAGCATTTTAACGGGATCACTGAATTGTTATCCTAAATTGTTTTTAAAATATCTCTAACACGTTATTTATTAGTAAATTATTTAAGCAAAACTTAAAATATGTTAAATTATTAAACATTTTCTAGAAGTATCAAAGTTATATGATATTTTACGTCCCGGATGTACAAAATTGATGTCTTTCATTAATGCATTTTACAAAAGACTTTTCAGACAGACTTATTGTTATTTGGTATGTCAGCAAAAACAGGTAGTTTTAAGGCGATTATTACTTCCCACAATAGGCAAACTATGTTTTGCCGGAATTTTTTCTTACGACTTTATTGCATTTCGTCTGTTACTAAAGTTTAAACATTTCTCCGAAGATCATAATATGTATCCCTTTAAAAGGTTTCTTTTGTAACATTATATGTTTTTTGTTGCAAATGTAAGACAAACAAATCAGTGCTTATCCTCTAAGGTATTTTGGAGATATTTTGGAATGAAAGTTATAACGTTTTCGCTTAATTGCTAAGAGTTTGTTGACAATCAGTTATTGCGTACCAATGCACCAAGAAGCATTGCCTTACATATTGAAGAATAAGTACAAACACTGCTGGAACACGAACACGCCTTTGGGAAACAACGAATTTGATTGTTGCTGAAAGTGGTTAATAAGTTTATTGTAAAAATTTACTTTAAGCAGAATTGATACTGTTATTGCAAAATAAGAAGGGTTCAAAATATTCCATTGCGAGTTCAATAAATCGAGATAGCATGTACATTTACGCGATATTGTTCGGCAGTGTGCATGATTGTGTTATATATGATAATCATGTCGATCCTATTATCTACCAAAGCTAGTGCGTTGTCTTTGTACACTGTTTACCTTACTTTAACGTCTTTCTCTACATGTCATACTATATATTGTCTTTGTGACCTTTCGATCCTTCTATAGCTCGTCAAGTATTGGCACGGATCTAAGATAAATGTCGTTGACATGTTTATTTGAGAGATGTTTCTATTAAAAATTACCTGACCGTGAAATGTTGAAACAGTTCGAAGGCATTTACCCTCAAGAGCTTGTGTAACTATGTTAATTATTATTTCATTTGGTATAGCAGACGAGACAACTCTATTCGTTTCGTATTGTCTACAACGAAGACTTACGACTGTTTAATATATTGTGTTGTCTGCAAAATACGTTTTAACAGTGGAATGGCAGAGGACGTCGTCAAAATTTTATTCTGATATACTGATAAAATTACATTCAGTCACTGGAAAAAAAACATTTACCATTTATATGGAAGATTTTAAGAAAAGCAAACAGTGCAAACCATAATAAAACAGCACGGATTTGCCAGCTGATCTTGATCTGCACAGGTCGAATAAGGGAAGCCTGAAGCCATCAGACTAAAGGTTGATCTTGATTTGAGAATCAGACACATCGCCAAATAATAAATTAAACGTGTGGGCCTAACGACAAGAATAGTGGCAAGAGATCTTATAGATATAATTAATGATTTAAACCATCTACGTAGACGACATTATTGATAAAAATCTTGCCATTGATACATCAACACAATTATGCATATATTCAGTACAACATTTTAGGAAATAACACTTAGTACATAGACTGACAAGCAACAAGGCTTAAAAGTAAAATTTAAAACTAAAGCCTAAAGAGTAACTTCATAGTGAAAGTGCAAGATCGCCACATCAGCGTTGTTTGTGCCGTGTGGAGGCTGTAAAAAGTCGCCCCGTACATTCAATCAGGGATGTTATATTTCCGATCCTTAAAGATCGTTCAGCACAACATTATTGTTGTGCTTGTGGTATTTAAGTTCTATCTATTCGGCATCTTTCTTGTTGGGTGGTTCCAGTATTCCTCATTTGAATACTGTTGAATCACCCTTAGGATATGAGGCCTGCTTTTTAAATTTGTCTTTTGACGTTATTTCTGTGATATGCAGGCTTCATAACCTCAGATCCCCTTTCAAAATTCCATTTTATTTAGTTCCGCCCATTGTTTTCTCGTTTAGGGCACACGCATTTTTTTACTTGGGGACCATACGCCGCTTTTCATGGAATGGCACTAACGTGTCACATTGAAGGTTCCATGATAACCGCCATATGAACACATCTGCGGATGTTTCACAATTCTAAGTTTTACCAGTTCATGTAAAATGTTGAATTCTGCTTAAGCCGGTGCTAGAGGGCGTGGACGGTAGTTTGCACTTGACAGTACCGTCCATGAACAGGCTCAAAAAAACCGAGCCTGCAACATTTTCAATTTTGTTGCGTTGGGCTTTCTTTAGGGATTCTTATTTCACTCTATTTTAATATGAGGAAGAATTTTCCCAAAGTGTAATACTTTATCAACCAGTGCAATTGTAATACAATTATTGTTCCGACGAAGGTTTTCCAAGAACAGAGTACATAAATATTGATGTCAAATTAGATTTGACAGGTCTTTCGCTAATAAACTATTCAGTATATAGATGAAGATTTCTCTTTTTCTCTTTTTCCATTTATGTTTAGTAAGCTTTAAGGTTAAGTTAAATATTCAATCAAGAATTATTGGAAATTATAGCACTTTCTAATGTTCAACTCTTTTAAAAGTTCAAATACTTTATTTAAATTTAAGAAGATTTAATACCTGTTTATTTTCCATTCGTTTAATATTTTTGTGAAGGAAAGTTTTAATCTGATGTCTATACATGCAAATAATATATTTAATCTTAACATTTCTGAAAAAAATAAGTACTGATTGCTCAACATGCAATGAACTCAATTCTTGGCAGGAACTTTTTTCTTTATAAAGTGCTCATATCAAAGCTGCTTATATTTCCGAACATTCCTTTGAAAACAAAAAGACTACAACCTAATAGGATTATAACTGCACGCAAATTTTGTTCTTATTAACTATTTTGTTTTATACGATTTAAATATACTAGTATAACTTCAGGTTTTAAAGCACTTAGTCTTTGTCTGCACTAAAATATGGAAGACTGCTTTTATTTTTGAACATTATACTTTTGAAACAAAGTTTTTTACTGGACCTAAATAAACTTTTAAAAAGTCCGTATGTAACAAAAGTACATTTCTGCGTCAGCTTTCATTATACTCATGCTTTAAAGCATCCAGGGTGAATGTCTTCAAAAATTAACCTAATTTACTTTTTTTCTATAAAGGCGGTTTTAAATTAGTTAGGGCATTAATTCCATTTCAATGTTAAAGATTTACTACAAAGTCATTACACGTTACAGAACAATCCTTTCAAAGTAATAGATTAATATAATTCGGGCAACAAAAAGAGAATATTGTTACAGAAGAAAGTAATTCCAGTCAGCATTGTAACGGAAAAAAAGACATTTGTCTAACGTACCTCTTAACCTTTTTTTTAAAAAAAGGACCCCTTTTTTTTTTCAAATTTTTTCATTGTTTATTTTCTTATAAAAAAAATTTTCCCTTGAGAACTTTTTGTCCAAACCAACTTTAGCTAAAGGATTTGTTAAAAAATACAAAAAAATTATTTTACCATGGACTGCCTTTCATATTTAAAACCTTTTTTTTGACAATTTGGGCTTTCCCCAAATAAAATAGTTTCTTTAAATTTTTTGTGACAAAAACATTTTTAAGTAAGATATGGAGATATAATTTTTTTTTTATTTTTTTTAAATGGCTTTTTTTAAATTAAAAGAAACAGCACGTTTTTTCATTTATTTTTTGGTTTTTTATATAATTTACGAAAAGCTTAAAGTTTAAATTTTGTGACAAAAAGCTTTCATTTAAAAATGGTTTTTTAATCAACACTGTTAAAATTTTGTTTGGTAGGGGGTGGCTGGGCAGTAAATAAAGGGGCCAAAACATGAAAAAACAATAACAGGGTTAAAAAACGGTTTCCCCAAAAAAAACGAACCGTGCGAAGGGACCTTTTAGGGGGGTTTAAAAAACCTTGGCACTGAAACACTAAATTGAAAATGACATATTCTATTTTTAAACGGCTGTGTTTTGCAGCAAGTTTTCATTTCACAAAAACCTCCCCAAAAACTAAAATTTTCGCAAAAACATTGCAAATATTTCCCCTTTCAAAAGGGAATTTACCCAAGAAGCCCAATATTAAATTTTTAAACCATTTATTATATCCCCGTTTTTTTAATTTAGTTTGGAGCCCCTTTCGGGAAAAATTGGTCGGGGTTTAAATCTTTAATACATATAAAATGAAACCGTGCGGTTTAACTGGATCCCGGGGTATTGGGTTCCCCCGCATTTCCCAGGGGGCATGCCATTGTTTGGTTTCTTTTTTTGGCGGGGGTTTACATTTTGGGTGAGGGTTTTAAGAAAAAGGGGGAAAGGGGGCAGAAATGCCCATATCCCAGTTTGTTGGGTTCCCTTTTGGTTAAATTTTTGGCCGGGGGTTTCATATTGTGATACAGGGAAGGGTTTTTTTATGTTTTTGACTTGAAAACCAAAAGAGAAAAAAAAAAAAAACCCACTGGGGCAATCTTTTTATACTCGGGGGGTTACCCCCCCTCGACAAATCAATACCCCCGTTTTTCCCCGGTGCTTTTTCTAATTACTTTTTAAATGTTTACCATTTTATAAAAAGGGGGCGAGAGCTCGTATTTTCAAAAGGGTTTTCAGACATGAAATTCCCCTTAAAGCTAGTTTCTTTTTTTTCCTTAGATGTCCCTTTTTGAATTTAGAAAAGGAGTGAAATTTTTTGCAGAAAAAGGGAAAAGGGTTTCATTTTTTCGAAATACTTCCCTTTGGGTAAAAATTAAACACCGACTGTAAATTTGCATGTGACTTTAAGGTAAAATTTTAAATATGGAATTAACCATAAAAATATGAAAAAAGATTAGCGGGAAAAAGGGCCCCAACCCCGTTTCCCTATATACCCGTAAAAAAAAATCAAGGCTTACAATAATTTCACAAGAGATAGTTATTAATGTTGTAATATGTCTGCTCTAATGCTTTCATAATCTGTGGTTCTAACATGAACACTAAGACAATAATACGCTTAAATAACATATTATATATAAACGGCCCTTAATTTCCATTTTTTTTGAAAAGTTTTGGAAACAAATTTCCCGTAGGTTAGCAAAAAAAGGTTTTTAAATTTTTCTTATTATTAAAAACTTTAAGACACATTTAATTTTTCCCGGGAAAAGGGTAGTTTTATATTCTTGCAAAAAATTAAAAAAACTGCCCAATAAAACAAACGAGGGTTTTTTGATAAATGTTTCCTAAAGAAAATTTTAAAAATTTTTAGGGAGTTTTTTTAAAAATTTACTTTACCTTAAAAATTTTTAAAATTTTTTAATAAAAATAACTCAAAATTTGTCGGGGAAAAATTCTTGATTACAGACATAAAAAAATACATTTTATTTTCATGTTTTCCGGGTTTAAGACACAACATTTTTTTTGGTAAAATTTTCTTCCCACATTTTTTTTTTTTAAAAGGGAAATTAAAGATCGCAATAAGTAAAAAGTAGAAAAAAAGGACGGACTGTAAACCCGGGACATATTTAAAACATTTTTTCAAAGGGTAATAGGTTTTTTAATTTTGAAAGGGTTTTTTATTTTTTTTGTGTTGGATTTTTTTAGGGATTCTTTTTTTCTCTATTTTTTTAAGATGACAGGGTTACTGTTTGTATAGCAATAATATTTCTTATAATTTTCTTACAATGATTGTGACATGATTTGTTACAAAAGTAGCAAAATGTAAACGATGTAGTATTTTGACTTCCATACAAAAATACTATATCGCTTTAGCTGTGGGTTATTGCCCCAAAAAACTTTCAATAATATTCAAAAAAGGTTTAAAAATAACTTTCCCATGATCACCCTTTTCTGAAAATTTTAAAAGGGGCACCAAACCAAAATTTTTTGGGGAAAATTAAAAAATTTAAAAATTTCTTTTTAGGGATAATTGGCCCCACAAACCTTTAAAATTTTAGATTTTTTACAAATTAAAATTTTTAAAAACGATCAACAGGGTGTGTTTAAATTTTGTTTTTTCGGTTAAAAATTTTTCAATTTTTTTTTTCCCTGATATATCATTTCTAAGATCTATGCTACCATTAAACCAATTTAACGGTTATCTTACATGATATTTTTCCATAGTGGGTCTTTAGAAATTATATTAAATTATTAATTTATTTCAAAATAAAACAGGCTTGGCTTCTGTACTTTTTCTCCCTAATACGTTATTATAGAAATAAATCTTTGCGTTGAAACTGTCTAAGAATCTCTTCGTTGTGTAAATATTGAAAAGAAACGTTGTAAATATTGAAAAGAAACGTTTGCTTCTTTTGCAATTACATATTATACCATATGATTACAAGTCTCGACCCTAAAGAAACCTGTATATCGAGTGCTTTAATTATACATCTGTAAAAGTACACATATAACGATGACCTTATTGAACGGTGTATAATTATTTAGAATGTCAAGTACATACAAAAGAAACTATATAAGAAAACGAAATATCGGTTCACTCTGATTTCTGCAGACGACACTTTGTACTCTATTTTAGTAAAAAACGAAGTGTCGTAGAAACGGGAAATGTCAATACGAATCTGTACCGTATTACCGGTATTTATTTCGCAAAAACGTAACACAGCCGTTTAACCAAAAAAACCGCTTCATACAAATTCGAACTTTTGCAGTCATATTATACTGTATACGAGTAATATGATACAACATGTACAAGTAAAAACAGATTTGTATACACTATTTGGAGATATATAAAATGAAAAGATATCCAATATTTTATAATATAAAATGTCATTTTAAAATCATTTACAATAACAATAACTGTTGTTTATTTTAATATAAAATGGTTGAATGCGTTAAACCGTTTCTTGTCTTTTTGGGAACGTATTAAAATTTCCCTGATTTTTTAAAAAAACACTGTTGCTGCCCGGTAAATTTTTTTTAATAAAAAAACGTGGTTTTATTGAAAACCCGTGTTATTTTCATTGCCGTTAATAAACTGCCAAATTTGCAACTCCACCCCCCATTGGATAATAGTGAACTCTACAAACAACCCTATAGGGCGGCTGCTGTGAATTTAATTTAAGTTTTTTTTTAAAATTTTTTCATTTTATTTTTTTCAAAATATTTTTTATATTAAATTTGTTATAACGATTTTTTCTGTTATATGTCGTTTTTTAAAATTTTGGGTTTATATTTTTAAACCGTTTAGTAGGGGGCCACATAAACCCTTTTTTTTTTTAAATTTTTTTTGTAAATAATTTTTATAAAACGTTTGTTTTTAATGTAGGAATTTAAATTTCTTTTTAACCCCGGACCATACAATCTGTCTAAACATTATTCTGATAATAAAAGGGCCCTTAACTGTCCTTTAAACCCTTTTTTTTTTTCCCGGGAAAAAAATAAAGGGAACCTTTTCCAAACATTGTCAAGCTTGGGGCATTTGACCAAAAATTTCTTTTTAAAAACTTATGGGAATTAAACCAAAACATAAGGGCCCCCAAAAATTTTAAAAAAAATTTTTTGAAATCAAAAAAATCTTACAAAAAAACCCCGGGCTCTTTTGTTTTGTTTGTTTGTTTTTTTTTGTTTTTTTTAAAAAACCGGGCGATGACCAAAGGGGGGGAAAAAGTTTTGAAAATATGGTAAAAAAGTTCCTTTTTGGGAAAATTTTTAAAGGGTAAATTACACCGAAAACCAGGGTTTGTCGAAACAAATTTTTCCAAAATTTAGTATTTTTTTTTTCCCGGGAAAACCCTTGGGAATTAAAAGGGAAATTTTTTTTAGATTAAAATAAATAATTGGGGATGTCAAATTTGCACATGAATTTAAATTTGAGGTGAACAAATCCGAAATATGTTGACAAAATTTTTTGGATAAAATAGTATTACACTTGGAAAGGGGTAGATCTACTTCTTTAAAAGTATTAAAATTTTTTTAGCATCTTAAAATTTTCCCCGTGGGCGTTTCCCCGAAGCCGGTTTTGTTTCCCTTAATTTTACGTAAACCCAAAATATTTTTTGATTGTTAAGGCAAATTGAGGTCATAACGTGAAAATGTTATTTAAAAAAGAAAAAATGGCTTTAATTTTTGTTAACAAATTTTCTTACAAGATTTTAAATCAAAAAAAATTTTTTAAAAAGCCCTAAATATTTAAAATAACGCTTTTTCAATAACAAACACTCGGTTTGTTTCAAAAATGACACTCAAGAACTTAGATTTACTTATAAGATGAACAATACTACCTAAGTTTTAAGACAGTATAGAAAGATTTCAACGCATTAAGTCGAACAGCATGAGCATTGCAAAGTGATCAATAATAATCTGATGAAATGTCATAAAACAAGCAAATGCAAATAAATAAGTTTAGTCAATAGAAATATTATTTCTATACTGTCATATTTGAAGTATTTCTAAATGGACCGTGGTAGTTTTTTCTGCTATCTATCACTAATATGGTTTAATCTCAACCACCATGCTGAATAAAGTACATGTTATGAACATGGCTCAGTGCTTTTTAGCCACTACAACATTTTGGACAATGCGAGAAATATTTGTTTCTTTCTAATCTTTGGAAAACACATATTCAATACACCATGAACCCCCATTGTAAGTTTGGCTTATTTTGTTTTTGTTTTTAATGTTGTAACATTGCTGTGGTCCTTTGAGACAGGAGTGTCTTCCTTCTTTGAACGTCGTTTTGCTTTGTCAATCTTTTCCCAATAATTTCTAAACATAAAATCTCTAGCACAAACCTCGTGTTATACAGTAAAAGATTTTAAAAATCATATTGTACTGATTGCCCTCAATAGTTATTTCTAACTTTATTAACCAAATTTACTGAAAGGCTTCATTACTTTACCAATAATTGCGTCTCCTCATTTTGTGGGTCGTCTGCAGTGTCCAATTTTTTTCTTCTAAAACCAAGAGGTACCAAAGATATATCTGGAATATAATGTACTTGTTGACTTTTTGTTAAAACATAAAACATCATCATAATATGACGCTGGAATTCTGAACCATAACTTCAATTTCATTTTTCGTTTTTGTAACACAAACTTTTTTACCGTGCTTTCAAAGTTTAGCTACAAAAATGTAGGGCATCAGAACTGAAGTCAAATCCGTAGATAAAGATAATGCATGTCTCGTTATCAGTTCAATAAGAAATGTTTTAAAATCTTCACACTGCGTCTTGTTAGTTTTAAAGCCGGGTGCTGTGTTGTAGTTGTATTAATATCTGATCAGAAATACAGTGCCCACATGTTCGCTTCTCCAGGTAAGTTTTTCAAAAATTACTTTAAAAGTCGCCGCCCCGTGGTAATGGTGTTTTCCGTTATTGTACGTTGAAGGACCAGTTGTTTCTCCTCTAAAATGGGACAGTTCCTGTATCCTTTACACAACATTCTGAAAAAAAATCAGTTGCATTCAAGACGTATTGCTAAATTATTTGTTTCCTTATTAATTATTATCTCGTAATTCCAGTGTGGACTTTTTAAGACTGGACAAAACACTGTATTTTCTTTGACGTTACTGAAAATGCTGTATGTATTCTTTTTTTGAAAACAAATTAAATAAACGATTAACATATATCTAAAAGGTTATGTTATTCATACAGCATTCTATAAATACGTTTCGTTTACGTCATTTAAAAACTATATTCAGTGAACTTTACTTAAAAACAAAGTTCAGAGGGTAGTCCCATTCACTTCATTTAATAACGTAGTGCCGTTAACGTTTTCATTTCTTGTAGACCTTAATCTTTAAATTTTAATGATAAAAATATATTTTCTCGTTTAACAAGTTCGGACCTTTTCAACATAGTTACCTTTACTATCAACAAAAGGCTGTTTTATTCTATTGTGATCAACATTATTTGTTTTAAAGCAAATAGAGTGATAATATTCTTTCATTGAAATGCTTTACAAAAGTGTACGCAGTTTATGCAACGAAATGTGCAAGTAGTTGTTGTTTTGGAATATAATTATTACAATCCTAGTGTGTATGTTCAGAACTCAGTAACAGATCACATTTACATTTTAATGTCTTGTACTTTTCGAGCTTGTGAACTTAGTTGTACATATCTACCTGTACAAATGAGACCCCATTTTAAGGTAAAATAGAGAAAATAGGAATCCCTAAAGAAAACCCAACACAGCAATTGAAATGTTGCAGGCTCGGTTTGATTGAGCCTGTTCATGGAGGGTACTGTCAAGTGCAAACTACCGTCCACGCCCCCTAATACTATACAAACAAAATGAATGGTTAAATAGTTTGACTGCTTCACTACCGTATTTTATTTCAAAAAAATTCATATATCAGCCAATGCCTTATCAATTCGCGCAATAACCAACGAAAAGATTAATAGCATCTCACATTCGCGGTCAATAAGCTGAGAAAAACATAGAATAATCTGTCGGAATTTCGCTTACAATTTGACAAATGGACAGTAAGTAATAGACAATAAAATAAATAATAAGTGCTACTGTAGAAACGATCAACTTCCAGAGAATTTTGATCTAAGCTTTGCCATCACCAGAAGAAAGATTGTAAGTGTTAAGTGATATAACAGTTTTCACTTATGTGAAAGGCGCTATCGTCTCATAAGAATGTCCGTCGCAAACATCAACTTAAACTTTTTACAGTGATATTTAGTCGTGCAATTAATAAGACGTAAATATTATTATTATTGTTGATAGAAATGTTTATTTTAGTTTTACAAAGAAAATTACACGCTTGAATTTCGTATGCTTATCGATACATGTGCTTTCATAACATGTGTAATTACATATTATTAAATTATTGTGGTGAATATGCTTCTAAACATTGGTGTATCAAATTTATTGTAGAAATGATATATTGCATAAATTATGACAAGCTGCATCTTTTTATGCTGCATGCAAATGTGGCTTGTATTTGCCTTACAAATCATGTAAATCTTACACTTACTGTAATTTTTGAACATCTCAAAACACTTATTTCATGTTTCACAACTTGATACAAAATAAAGCACCCCCTCTTCACACAATAAAGAAATAAAGAAATAAAGAAAAAACAAAAACTTGACTATTATCGTCTTACGAATTTTTCGTTGACCTACTTGTGGAAGGCACACATAATGCTTATCAACATAGATGCAAAGTAATATAAAGCTGCTAAGAAATAGACAGTCAGCAATTTTTAATTTATTTTCAAAGTGGGGAAAGACAAAACACGGTCGCGTTACTTGCTGACATAATCACTCTAAATAAAAGAATATAAGCGTTTAAATCAACTTAAACGAAGTGATTGTAGTCGTTTTAAACGTTTTTAAAGTAGCATCTAGCTCATTTACTCGTTGCCCTACTTGGCGAAGGCACTTGTAGTGTTTTATTCAGATTCGACGTAATTTAAAACTATTAAAACTAAATTAGGATGTAGGAGAGACATTTTCCATTTAGCAATTGGTAGTTAAGATAAAGTCAAGCTATAATTGGGTTAATAGCCCATGATAGATTAAGGATGGATTTCTCAAGTTAATGTCGAAAATTGTAGCCGTCCTTGTAAAATGTGAAATGAGTTTACTTTCTATATGTCAATCTACACCTACTTTACATTCATATCAATCAGTTAACCAATTCTAAATAAATTGCAAGTCTACTGAACAATCTCGAGAATTGCAGCCCCCCCCCCCCCCCCCCCTTCTTGCCAAACGTGAAACAAATTTACTTTCTACAGGTCAAAATTAAATGAAACCGACTTTACATTTACATGCATCCATAATCAATTTAACAAAATGCGAGTTTATTGAGCAATGCTCATTTAAGAAATCAGAGCCTGGAATTTACATTTTAGCACAAATACACCTGATGATGATTTGTGACCTACAGATAATTAAAAACAAAACTTAAACACCAATATTTGATATTGTAATATCTGTATAAAAAGCATTTTAACATACTTCTAATAATAATTTCCATTTAGGATGTCCAAAGCTTGTAATTCATTTAATCCATTATTGAAGCAGCTTTCTGATGCAAACGCCGTCAGTCGTTTCCATTGGCTTGTTGTCATTTCCAACTTTCATGTCATTTCTGACATTCAACATGCATCAAAGCATGAACATCTTGAAATAGAAAGATGCATTTGCTTCATATACATTTCTGGTATGATTTAATGTCTTATTTCTAAATATATCTTAATAAGTGTATTATTTTTGTCAAATGATTAGCTCTAACTGATACAGTATATACTTGAATAACCTTGTGGTATGATATAATGTCTTACTTCTAAATATAACTCAAAATCTTTGGCAAATGATTAGCCCTAAGTGACACAGTATAAGCTTGAATAACCCTCTTTATATGATTACTGTCATTTATGAAGTGCCTCTATCTACGGACTGTCTTGTTTAGAACGTCAAACTAACACACAACAATCTTTTTGTCTCATGATTTGACATAGTATAACGTTAACGTTAATGAATTTGAAATCATTTCCCATCCCTCTCAAGAGAGAAATATTGTGACAGGTTAACAAGAATAAAAACATTATAATTATGTTGATTATTAATTATATAGACTGTTTTAGTAAATGTTTGATTAAAACAGAACAAAATGTTCATTATAAGTATAATAGACTCATTTGGTTAGTGTTCCTTTTATGCTTAAATCATATGTATTTTCATTTTAAAATAATAACTATTAACAAATTGTTTCAGTCCTATAACGAGCTAGAATAGAATATTTATGAATTCCAATACTTTGCTCATGTCTTAATTATTCTGTATCATATACTTAAAACAGTCACTAAACACACTATTCGTATTTGTTTTAGATTTTGACTTCCTGTGTCAATGTCGATAGAAGAATGTTTGATAATAAATATTGATTAACGTCTTTGTCAAGTGAACAAGCATAAAATTTGTTGGACATATTCGTACTGATTAATTTCAATCCTAATATATATTGTGATTATCTGAAAGAAATTTTAATTAGTTCATATAATTCTTTATGCCTTCTAGTTTTGTATTGTGGACCGTATCCAAAAGATATTTAATAATATTTTCAGTATAAATCTCCTGTCAGTCATTCTAGATCAACACTTCTGATGTCAATCATATTTCAATACTTCCACCTAATCGTTTTTGTCTTGTCTATATAAAACTCATATATTGAAATGTGACGCTGTTTTGTAGTTTCAATAATGCAATGTAGTTCACAAATCTGAAAGCCATAGGAAATTAATTAGTATCCTGTCTTGCTAAGTTCCTCTTGCATGCATTTACCAAACACCAAACTAATATTTATATAACAGTTTCTCAAATATAATGGAAAATTGTTGAAAATAATCGTACTGTTACATTAATTTTTCTGGGTTTTGTCGTTGCTTTTCTTTCGTTCTTTTTGTTGGTTTTGTTGTTGTTGTGGTTTATTATTTATAATTATTATATTTTTATTTATCTATTTCATTTTGTTATCATTTTTTTGTTATTTTTGTTTTAATTCCTTATATTTAACTTGTTCTTGTCTATAGCAACAATTCTCATTTTTTATTCTACATTTCATATAGCTAATTTGATATATAATGAATGTTTTTCAGAAATAGTATATTGAGCAACCTCTTCCGGGCCTCCTGAGCAAATTTGCTTAGATTGCTATCCAAGGAACAACCTCGCCGCTGATGGAATCCCGCCAGGGACATCAAATAATTTCAAGCATAGACACGGTCTGTGGTTCTACTTGTTTGTGCGTAAAAAATTTACCCAGGGACAAAAATGCAAAACTGTAACTTGACACGTCTCCTTATACCTAACTAAATTGATGCTATTAATGAGCAAAATCAAGCTAATTTTATGCTAATAATGAGCCGAAACTATGAGCATTTTTGATATCAAAATAGAATTATACAGCAATACAGAAAGTCAAAATCGCCATTCAATAGGTGCAGGAAAAATGTTTTACAATGGCGTTTCAGATTTCAAGTTTGTTGTTTCATACATCTAGAGTTTACTACTTAAGAATTTAGATAATTTACTGTGAATATTCTAAGATGGGAATTATCAAACGACAAAATCTGTGTCAAGGATAAAAAACAGAAAGTTATTAAAGTTCAGTCGACTTCACAGAATGTACGCATGCTTAATAAAAAATTGCATTAACTATGCAATGGTTAAAATACACACATGTTTGGAAACCGTTTAGTATGCTAAATGAAATAAAACATATTAGAAGAGGAGGAAAAATGTTTTTCAACAGATTTATGTACATTTATCTCGTTATACATCAATATACTTAGTACATATTTTGTCAAAGTTATGTGTCCTGACCTGTTTAATGTCCTGCTGGGCTCCTTGCCTATGGTCTTGTGTTGTGGATTGTGTTTATTAAATGCCGCCCGTTTCTTGTTGATTTCGTTTTCCATATTGAATAAACAAATAAATATAACTTAAGGAGTGTCATAATCTAAACCCTGCAAAATAAAATCAGCAAATTAAATACAAAAAATCGTAATAACAAAGAGATAGAGGCAAAATTTCAACTATTTATATATGCATCTATTTTACTTTTCTATCTTATTATTGCAAACATTTTGCCTCTTAGCAAAGGAATGGTCGTTCCTTGAATCACAGTTACTGCATAATTCATATATATCTTATTGTATATCAAATATCATACATATGTAAATAAATACAAATTTTGAGCATATTGATCAAAGTAGGTTAAACACATCTGCGGATGTTCCTAAGTTAAAAATTTCACCGTTTGCATGTTTAAATGTTGAATTCCGCTTAAGTCGGTGCTAGGGGGCACGTACGGAGGTTTGCACTTGGCAGTACCGTCCATGAACAGGCTCAATCAAACCAAGCCTGCTACATTTTCAATTTTGCCATTTTGGATGTTCTTTGTGGATTCAGTTGTTTGTTGTTTTGTTTTTATTTGGAGCCAATATTCATGAAAATTGAATTTTCTTACGGCTGCCAAAACAAAGAAATAGATCGCCTTTTGCATAAGTGTCCCAGTGCACCACTCCCTGGTGATTTGTTTTAGAATTGACTTTTTCGGTGTATTAAATCCATACACAATCGTAAAATATTTATCTGACATCTTTTTTAATGAACCATGTTAAAGCAATGGTTTTGTCGATAATTCATTTAACAATATAGGAGCGTTAATTTATTTCTGCTATTTTTGTCTCGAAAACCGAACAAGGAAACATTTGTTGACGTTGTTTTAAAGGCAGTTATTTATTAAACAGACAATTGTAAATATCTGTTTTTTTTGTGTATTCGTGTATTTGATTGTCACACATTTTAAGCACGTTTTAGGACATATGACCATTGTATAAAGAATAAAAAAATCTCTTACAATGTGATAGTCTTCTTTTTTAAACAGTTTATAATCCTTACGGGTTACATCAACGATAAATATGTGAATTATTTCTTTAATGTTTTGCCTATGCTTTTAATGTTTTGTAAACCATTGAATAATTTTTATCTTGTTGTTTCTATCGTGACAATAACTCAGTGTTTAAATTTGGTACCGTAACGTTCAAGCCGTTGCTAGGGGGTGTTGGTAATGTGGCACTTTTTCATTGTCCCTCATGCACAGATTGAATCTAACGAGTCTGCAATATTCATGTAATTTTGTTGTGATTAATGCTTTCAATGGATCACCAAGAGTTCTTCTCTTACTAGATTTTTATACAGTACAATAGTAGGTGCCATATGACGTGTGGCAGCTGTAAAAAGTTGCCCAGTATTTCAATTAAGTGTTTCTGCTTCTTCGGGTTCACTGATTCCAGCACTTTTTTTATACGAATTTATTGTAGTTCGATTGTGTAGGAAACTATAAGCTTACTAAAACACTCTCGAATCCGTTCCTAGAACTAACCACTACTTAGCAATGAATGTAAAGTTTCTTGCTTAAGGAAACAACGACTTGACGATGACGGGGTTTGAAACCACATGACCAGCAATCCTTAGATTACTAGTCCCACTTGTTCACCACTCGGCTATGCCGCCACACTACTTTTAAGTGTTGACAAATAAAAAAAAACGCTCAAGTCGGTGCTGAGGAACGTGATGGATGTTGCACTTACTAATCATCTTTCATGTACAGACTCAATTTTGCCGAGCCTGAAATGTTCATGTTATTTTCCTGGAATTAATTCTCCCCTTTTATCAATTTGTTTTAGTCTCAGGGATTATTGCATCAATAAATTAGCTTATCTATAATTTTTCCTGACAACTATCTGTAAAGTATCTGTTGAAATATTCCCCCACAGAATTATTGCCAACAATCAAAAGTTGATAACAATATGTTTTTAAAGTAACCGACAAAATGCATTTGTTTAGTTACATATTGTGATCCGATTCCAGACACTGCACTTTTATTACTTTGTACATATGTAGGTAAGAATAAGAATCAAGTAAGACTACTACATTTATATTGTATTGTTTACAGAAAATTCACATCCTGTTTGTATTTGTATTTAATATTCCGCTGAAATTGTTAAAGATATATTCGGCTTATCTTTTAAATTAGGTAAAATACTCTAGACACACGTTACTAAATACAATGGTATGTCTGATTTGAATATTCAGAGAAGAGAATGCACAAACTGTATTGCGGAAGCTGCAATTTCTTTTACAGGAAAAGTTAATTTGATTCTTTCTTTAAAAAATTACCAGGATTTTTTTTAAAGATATTATGATTGTATTCATACTGTGTTGACCTATAGTGTGCACAGTCTAACAAACGTAACATGTCTCCTCTGCTTTTATGTCAATAACTCTCAGTGATGTTATCTTTTCCTCTACTTTTACAAAGATTTTTTCTTCAAATGTTGTTCCCTTTTGTATACAACAAAGCAACACTTGACACATAATAAAGCAGTCACATTATTCACGCGTCAAATAAAGCTGTCTGGAAATACGGTCTGATAACAGTTTTATTCAAATGAGTGTTTTTTTACAATTTAGAAGTTCAAACAACCGTTTGGCCATTGACACAAAAATATGTATCTGTAGTGGAAACAGCTTAATTTTATATTATCATTGTCTAGTCCTACAAAAGTGGTTTTGATATTTATTGACAATACTTTTTCTTGGTCTTTGTCATTAGTTCACTTGTTATTTATGTAATCAAAGGTTTACTTAGGCATTTAATTAATTAACAAAATCCAAGGATATTGAACTATTAATGAATACGTTTTTTTTCTTACAAGAAAGTTGCTTTGTAACTGTATCTTCTCCTGTTTTGCTTGGTGACTTGCTTGGCTTCTTTCCGATGCTCTTGTTTTGCTGGGGCTTGCTGGGAAATGCATTCATTCAATGCCTTTGTTCCTTGTTGACCTTTGTTTTCATATTGTAATATTTGTGCTCTAATGCTTTCATAATCTGTAGTTCTAACATGAACACTAAGACAATAATACGCTTAAATGACATATATATATATAAACGGACTTAATTTCCAGTTTTTGCACAGCTTTGCACGAATTCGTCATGTTTAGCAACACAAGGATTTTAATTTCTTATTATTCAAAACATTAGACACATTTTATTCTCGTAAAGTAGCTCTATTTCTTGCAAATAATTAAAGAAATGTCAATAAAACAAACCACATCTTTAGTTGATAATCTAGAAGACATATTTAAATCTTATTAACTACTTAATAATACGTTACCTTAACAAATTTACAATTTAGATAATATGACTCAAATTTGTCTTGGAAATCCATCTGATTACAGAAGTTAAATAAATAAATTTTATATCCTGATTTTCGGTAGACAAATCATTATTTATGTACATTTCTCACACATTATTTTGTTGTTAGGAACTAAAATCTGCAATAAATATTAATAGAAGAAAGACAGACTGTTAATAGACTTGTCTAAACATTAAATCAAAAGTAATAGGTGTTAAATATGAAAACCGTTTCTAAGAAAGGAGGGTAATAGTTTGAATAGCAATCACGTTTCTTATAGATTACAATAAAAATAAACTGTATGTTACTCTGTAGCGGTTTAAACATTTCTATAAAGTGTATAAAGCTATATATCTGATGCAAAAATTATTATTTGGATTTTAAGAAAGAATACTTCCAAAATGCTTGTATGAAATAAGAATGGCAATAGCCATTCAACACACGGGGTCATGCACAAAGACATTGCTAATCGGATAAAATCCTACTTAAAAAAGCAAAATAATATTTTGTTCCGGGACATTGTATTCTGTTTAAGTACATTATTCATGTGAGTTAAATAACAGAGACATTCTATGTTACTACTTTATTGGTAATCAACCATATACATGTAATAATGGAACCAATATGATTTTACTGTTGATTTTACTGAACATTTTATAAGAATATTTAATACCCTTTAAGGTTTTTATATAGCTGACAAAAATGTTAACCTGGCGTTCTTTTAATTCATTATCTCAGATAGCTTAATTCTTTAAAGCTCTGCTTGTCTGCTTATCTGTCCAGACTCTATATTGTTGGTAACTCAAGTCTTGTATTTTGATACTGTAATACTTTAAGGCACATGGTGTCTCAGAAACGTTTTTGTTCTTTCTTAGAATTGACAAACGTGAATTTTATAACGTTTAAAATATTGTCTACAGCTGACGAATATAGCAATGAATGTCAGCCTTTGTTATAAAAGTAGCAAAATGTAAACGAAGAAGTATTGTGATTTCCATACAAAATACTATATCACTTTAAGCTGTGAAAATTGCCAAAAAGCTACACATGCAAAAAATTAGTTAAGATACCTTGCCAATACGTGACTTATTTGAAACTTAAACTAGTAAAATAAAAAAATAAAATAAAAAAAACAATAAAATAAAAATGATGTAATATTCGTTCATAATAAGTATAAAATAATCAATTGGATTTCCCAGAGATGTCTCTTCTAAGAACTATGTTACCATTAATCCCATTTAACGGTTATCAAACATGATATTTTTCTATTGTAGGTTTTCAAAAATTCCTTTAGATTATTAATATATTTCAAATAAAACAGGCTTGGATTCTGCACTTTTTCTTTCGAGTACGTTATTATATAAATAAATTGTTTGCGTTGAAATTTTCTAAGAATCTCTTCGTTGCGTAAATATTGAAAAGAAACGTTTACTTCTTTTGCAATTACATATTATACCATACAATTACAAGTCTCGACCCTAAAGAAACCTATATATCGAGTGCAGTAATTATACATCTGTAAAAGTACACATATAACGGTGATCTTAATATAAAAACGGTGTATAATTATCTAGAATGTCAAGTACATACAAAAGAACCTTTATAGAAAACGGAGTGTCGGATCACTGTGATTTCTGCAGACGACACTTTGTACTCTATTTCAGTAAAAAACGAAAAGTGTCGTAGCAACGGGAAATGTCAATGCGAATTGTACCGTATTACCGGTATTTATTTCGCAAAAAAACATAACATAGCCGTCTCGCAAAAACATAAACTACCAATTCGAGCTTTCGCAGTCATATAATACTATATATTAATATGATTCAAGTAAAAACAGATTTGTATACATTATTTGGAGAATTATATATATAAAGTTTAAAGATATTCAATGACTAAATGATATAAATTGTGAATATAATACCATTTAAAATAACTAATATTTATATTCAAATAAAAATGATTGAATGCGTTAATCAATTAATATTTTATTAAATAGAAAACAACATCAACTTGCTAAGTTTTGGCTTCAACCGATGCTCTAGTGTGCAAGTTTGTCATTTAATGTAACAGAATACTACACAATATATAGAGTTAATAATATTTTCAAAAAATAAAAATAATGGCAAAACATTTTCCCTTTTATGAATTTACTGACTGAGAGTGTATTGAATTTCCTTAAAAACTTAATAAAGAAAAATGACTTAATGTAACATAGAATTGCTATCGGACCAACAGACAACTAGGGGTGCATTACACCATACGTCCAAAATTTGTTAAGTTCACATTACTTTTGTGAAAGATTGGTTGAAGTTCCTTGAGAAATGTAAGAGAAGTAACACACAGAAGAAGTTGTATAGCCAGCTCGTCGACTCACTAATCCAAAGATCAGTATTATTCTCGAAAACTTGGTGAATAACGGAAATGTCTTTGAATTAAGATAAATATATGCGATGACATTAGCACATGAATGGAATTTGGAGGTAAACAACTCCGACATATGTTGCAATTTTATGTGGATAAAATAGTATTACACTAGAAAAGGCTAGACTCTATTTCTTTAATAGTATTAAATGTTTAGCATCTAAATTTCCCTGTGGACGTTTCTCGATAGCCGGTTAGTCTTATTTTGACGTAAACAAGAAATTGTTTGATTGTTAAGGCAAATTGAGAGTCATAACGTGAAATGATATTAAAATGAATGAATGGCATTTAATTATGTTAACAATTTGCTAACAATGATTCAAATTATAATAATTATTAAAATGCCATTAATAATGTTTAAATACGCTTTTTTCAATAACAAACATTTGGTTTCTTTTAAGAATGACATTCGAGAACCTATATGAACTTATAAGATAAACAACACTACTTTAGTTGGAAAGATTTCTACGGCACGACTATTGCAAATTGGTCAATAACAATTTAATGAAGTCTGATAGCACAAACAAATGAACAATGAGTTTAGTTTATAGAAATATCATTTCCATATTGTCATATTGGAAGTATTTCTAAATGGACCTAGATAGTTTTTTCTGCTATCTATCACTAATATGTTATAATCTCAACCACACTGCTGAATAAAGTACATGTTATGAACATGACTCAGGGCCTTTTAGCCACTACAACATTTGGACAGTGCTAGAATTTCTTTTTTTAATCTTTGGGAAACACATATTCAATGCACCGTGAAAACCCATTGTAATTTGGCATTTTGTTTAAATGTTGTAACTTTGTGGTGGTCCTTTGAGACAGATGTGCCTTCTTTCTCAGTAACGTAGCACAACCTCGCCTCGTGGTATTCAGTTAAAGGTAAAATGGTTTCATTTTCAAAATCAATTTTCTAAAATTGCACTGCTTGCCCTTAATAGTTTTTTCTTACTTTATTAACCAGTTATGTTTTACTTTATTTACCAAATTTACTGAAAGGCTTCCGTTCCTTACTTTACCAATAATTGCGTTTTCCTCATTTTGTGTGTCGTCTGACAGAATTTTCAGAATTGATGTATTAACATTAGTGTGGCTTTTGTTAGACAAAATGATGTGGTGATATTTTTGAATTTAAATATTATTTTATCATTTAAGCATTTTTAAAATTGCACGAAACAGTTTCTGCCACATCGAAAGACGAATTTTAGATATCAGTTCCGTTATTTTCAGCACAAAATATTCTACGCATACTTTTTTCAAAATGAAACGTATAACGGTAATTTATTCATACAGAATTCATTAAAAATGTTCCGTATACGTCATTTAAAAACGATATTCAGTGAACGTTATTTTAAAATGAAGTTCAAAGAACTTCATTTGAAAGGAAGTCCAAAGAACTTTATTTTATAACGTAGTTCCGTTTACGTTTCCTTTACTTGTAAATCTTTGACTTTCAAATTTTGATAATAAAAATATCTTTTCTCGTAACGTTTTGAACGTAAATACGTGTACTTTCAACAAAAGACTCTAAAACAATATTCTATTGTGAGAAACTTAATTGGCTTCAAAGGAAATAGATCCGTCAAAAAGAGCAATGATATTCATTCATTGAAATGCTTTGCAAACATGTATGCAATATAGGCAAAAGAATATGTATATAGTTGTTGTTTTGGATTGAAATTGATTGCTACAAACCTAGTGTGTATGCTTGTATACGATACATCAGAGCAAATAACATTGATATTATATGTCCCTTTTGTAGCTTGTGAACTAAGTTGTGCATATCTGCCTGCATAGATAATACCTCATTTTAAGGTGATACTAGACAATGAGTGTTTGGATAGTTTAACTGCTCCACTACCGTATTTCAAAGTATTTTGCTATATCAGCCAATCCATTATCAATGCGCGCAATAACCAACGAAAAGATTAATAGCATGTCACATTTGCGGACAATAAGCTGAGAAAAACGTAGAATAATCTGTCGGATTTTCGCTTACAATTTGACAAATGGACAGTTAAAGGCAATACAATAAATATTAAGTTCTACTGTGGAAACGGTCAGCTTCCAGAGCATTTTAATATAATCTTTTGCCATCACTAGAAGATAGATTCAAAGTGTTAAGTAACATAACTTGTTTGCCACTGATGTAAAAGGCACTGTTTTCTGATAAGAATTTTCACCGCAAACATCAACTAAAACTTTTTACAGTGATATTTAGTCATGGCAATTAATTAGACGTAAAACATTATTATTGTTGATACAGTTGTGTTGCAGACAATGTTTATTCTTGTTTTATCAACAAAATTACACGCTTGAATTTCGTTTGCTTATTGATACAAATGCTTTCATAACATTTGTTATTACGCATTGTTATATTATTGTGGTGAATACGCTTCTAAACACTGGTGTATCAAATTTATTATTGAGATGATATACTACATAAATTATGACAAGCTACATCTTTTTATGCTGCATGCAAATGTGGCTTGTATTTGCCTGTAATCTTATCCTACCTTACTCTTTACTGTAACTTTTGACAATCAAAAAACACTTAATATCATATTTCACAAGTAGAAACAAAATAAAGCAACCCCTCCAAAAAATAAATATACATAAAAAAAGTAAAAAACTTGAATATTATCTTCTTACTCATTTCTTTTCGTTGACCTACCTTGGGAAGGCACACATAATGTTTATCAAAATAGATGAGAAGTAATTTAAAGCTATTAAGAACCGTTTTCTACGAAATAGACAGTCAGCAATTTTTATTTTTTATTTCATTTTCAGAGTGGGGGAAAGACAAAACATGGACGCGTTATGTAATGACATAATAACTCTACAATAAAAGGATATATGCGATTAAATCATCTACAACGAATTGACTGTAGTCGTTTGAAACGTTTCCATTTAGCGTCTACATAATTTAGTCGTTGCCATACTTGGTGAAGGCACGCGAACTGTTTTATCCATATTCGACGTAATTTTAAACTATTAACTAAAGAACATTTCATGCGAAATAGACAGTCGTAAATTTTATTCTATTTCCAATGTAGTTAAAAGACAACAATCTTGCTTCATTTAAAGTGTTACATCGCTAGTGTTCTTTAAGTATTAAAATAAGGATGTAGGAGAGACATTTTCCATTTAGCAATTGATAGTTAAGATGAAGTCAAGCTATAATTGGGTTAATAGCCCATGATAGACTGAGGATGGATTTCTGAAATTAGAAAGAGGCTTATGTCGAAAAATTTAGCCGTTATTGTAAAACGTGAAATAAGTTCACTTTTATAGGACAAAATTATGTCTGCTTAACATACACATGTATTATTGATTAAGCACTTAATTTTTGAACAAGTAACATGGGGAATAAATGTTGCATAGAGTGGAAATAAATGAACATCTCTTATTTGAAAATATTTGATGAACGAAAGTTTTATCCCAAAAATTTTTTTTCAGCAGTTCTAATTTTCATTTTTGATTTATTCAAAAATATCTAGAAAATAACTATTGATAATTGAAATGAACGCCTACTTATTACTTGTTTTTATTTTACACATTCTAATTAATCTGCGTTGAAATATGAATTATATAAAACAACATACTGAATAAATATGAAAAGTTTTAGGCATTAGTTTCATATATAACATTGGGCAATATCTGTGTTAAACCATATACATTTCTGGATTGATATAATGTCTTACTTCTAAATATAACTAAAAAACTGTGTCCTTTTTGTCAAATGATTAGCCCAACGTGACACAGTATAGGCTTGAACAACCCTCTTTACGTGATTACTGTCATTTATTAAGTGCCTCTATCTACGAACTGTCTTGTTTAGAACGTCAAACTGACACACAACAATCTGTTTTGTCTCATGATTTGACATACGTTAACTCCATAAATTTGAAATCATTTCCTATCCTTCTCAATAGTGATATACTGTGACAGGTTAACAAGAGTAAAACATAATAATTATGTTGATTATTTATATTATAGATTGTTTTAGTTAATATTTGATTTTAAAGCAGTATGAACAAATGTCCATTATTAAGTATAATAGACTGATTGGGTTAGTTGTATATTAATCTTAAATCATATTATTTTCATTTTAAATAATACATATTAACAACTTGTTTCAGTCCTATAACGAGCTATAATAGAATATTTCTTATTTTCAATGCTTTGCTCATGTCTTAATTATTCTGTATCATATACTTAAAATAGTCACTTAACACACTATTCGCATTTGTTTTAGATTTTGACTTCCTATATCATTGTCGAAAGAAGAATGACATATTGTGTTTGATAATAAATATTAATAATCGTCTTTGTCAAGTGCATAAGCATAAAATTTGTTGGAAATATTCGTACTGATAAATTTCAATCTTAATATATATTGTGATTATCTGAAATAAATTTTGATGAGTTCGTATTATTCTTTATGCATTCTAGTTTTTGATTTTGAACCGTCTCCAAGAGACATGCAATTATCTTTTCAGTATAAATCTGCTGTCAATCATCCTAGTTCAATACTTCTGCTGTACATCATAATATTTCAATACTTCCATCTTATCGTTTTTGTCTTGTCTGTATAAAACTATTATATTGAAATGTTCCGCTGTTTTGTATTTTGATTAATGCAATGTAATCCGAAAACAATCCGAAATTGATTAGTGTCATGTCTTGCCAAGTTCTACTTGCATGCATTCACAGTTTTGCAAAGATAATTAATATTTTTGTTAAAAATAATCGTTCCGTTACATGTTTAATTTTTATTGTTTGTTCTTTTGTGTTGTTTTTCTTGTTTGTCTGTTGTTGTTGTTGTTGTTGTTTTTTTTAATGTTTTTGTAATATTATAAGTGTTCGTGTCTACAGCAACAATTCATATTTTTGTTCTTCAGCACTTATTGATAAATATTACATCTTATGAATGATATTTTGAAGAAAAAGTATGTTGTCAAACCCCTTCCGTGCCATCTAAGGAATTTTGCTAAGATTGCTTGAAAGTCAAAATCGCTGTTCAATAGGTGCAGGAATGATGTTTTACTCTCTAACATTTCGCTATACATTGGTCAGACCATTTAAAGCAATGTGGATAAGATGTTTTTTAGGGATTCTGTTATTTGTTGTTTTGTTTCCGTTTTGAGGCAATATTCATGAAAATTGAATTTTCTTACGATTGTCTAAACAAAGAAATAAATCGTGTTTTGCATTACTGTCCTAGTGCACCACTCCCTGTTGATTTGTTTTAGAATTGCCTTTTTCGTTGTATTAAACACATACACAATCGCAATATATTTATTTGACATCTTTTCAAATAATCCATGTTAAAGCAATGGTTTTGTCGATAATTCATTTAACAATATAGGAGCTTTATTTTATTTCTCCTATTTTTGTCTCGATAACCGAACAAGTGGCCTGGATTGGGGAAACATTTATTGACGTTGTTGTAAATTCAGTTAATTATTATACGAGGATTTGTAAATAATACAACAAGTAACTTAATTAGCCTTGCAAATATTTGACTTTTTTTTGAACATACAACTACAGTAATAAACAAAGCAAGAAACACAGGTGTTGTTTTTTTTAACCAAAGTCATTTGTTAACAACCCGAAAAGATCGAATTTTCGCACAGGTTTATTTTGTTATAGAGTTCACACAGAATAATACGAGAACGAGTACATTTATTTTATTTCATATATTTTCGGTTTTCTCAGATATCTATTATTAGGTTCATCTTGAACTCACTATAAGACCTACAGATCAAAGTTCTGTTAGACGAGACATTGATTTGGACAATTGATGAGATATTTTGAGAGATTTAATCTATGTGTGATATATTACTTTGAGAACAAATATAGTGATGCTGTGAAGCCTTTATGCTTCAATTGCAAAAACCTTTGAAGTGAGACAAAAATATAGGATTATTAATGAGATATTTTAAGAGATTTAATTTTTGTTTGAGATCTTTAGAACAAAATGATATAATAATGATGAGGTGAAGATTTTCTTGCTATATTGTGGACACTTCTATAGAAGCGGCAGTGCAATAAATCTTACGAAACCGTGTAAAACATATTTCTTCATAATTATTTGACCTGAGTAGAATATTGTCTCAAAACAAAATAGATAGGTCTTCTTTAATATCCATTCATCTGATGATACTTACAAATAAGGCTTCACTTAGTTAGTATGACAACTAATTGAATTCTCAATTTGGCATTCTTCTACCATTAATCTTGAGATGCGGTGCCGCATAATTTTCTAGGAAGACCTTAAAAATTTTTAGAATATAAATTACGTATTCGTGTATTTGATTGTCACTCATTTTTAAGCACGTTTTAGGACATATGACTATTGTAAAAAGAATAAAAAATCTCTTACAATGTGAAAGTCTTCTTTTTAACAGTTTATAACACTTACGGGTTACATCAACGATAAATATGTGAATTACAACAATAAATATTTGAATTATTTCTTGAATGTTTTGCCTATGCTTTTAATGTTTTGTAAACCATTAAATAATGTTTATGCTGTTGTTTCTATCGTGACAATAACGCAGTGTTTAAATTGTGTACCGTAACGTTCAAGTCGTTGCTAGGGGGTGTTGAGGATGTGGCACTTTTTTCATTATCCCCCATGTACAGATTGAGACTGCAATTTGCATGAAATTTTGTTGTGATTAATGCTTCCGATGGATCACCTAGATTTCTTCTCCTACTAGATTTTTATAGAGCACGACAGCATGTGTCATGTGCCGTGTGGCAGCTGTAAAATGTTGCCCCGTATTCACTTAATGGCTTCTTCGGGATCATTGATTCCAGCATTTTTATTTTATACGAATTTATTTTAGTTCGATTGTGTAAGGAGCTATAAGCTTATTAAAACACTCTTGAATCCGTACCTGGAACTAACCAACACTTAACAATGAGTGTAGAATTTCTTGCTCAATGTAACAACGGCTTGGCGCTGGAGGGGTTTGAAAGCACGCGACCATCCTTAGATTACTAGTCCGACTCGTTCACCACTCGGCTATGCCGCCACACTACTTTTAAGTGTTGAAAATTAAGTACTACTCAAGTCGGTGCTGGGGAACATTATAAATGTTGCACTTACTAATAATCTTTTATGTACAGACTCAATTTTACCGAGCCTGAAATTTTCTTGGAATTAATACTTCATAGGGATCACCCTTCTTTTATCAATTTATATTAGACACAGTTCTGGTACAATAATTTCTCAGAGATGATTGCATCAATAAATTACCTCATCTATAATTTTTCCTGACAACTCTTTAAAAGTTTGTCCATTGTCCCATGCTGGAAACACGGTAAAACTATAACAAGATACAGATTGTTTTATTCTTATTAAAATTCTCCCCGTGTGCCAATAAGATTATTTAATAAATCACTACAAACAAACATCCATTATTATCCGAATTTGATTAAAATGGCACAACAATGAAAAGTTGATAACAATATGTTTATTAAAGTAATAGACAAAATGCATGTGTTTAGATACATATTATGATCCGATTCCCAAAACTTTGCACTTCTATTACTTTGTACATGTGTAGGTAAGAATAAGAATGAAGTAAGCATATTATATTGTATTGTTTACAGAAAATTAACATCATGTTTGTATTCTTATCTAATACTCCGCTGAAATTGTAAGAGATATATTATGCTTATCTGTAGGCAAAAAACGTTTTGTTGCAGATTATTTTTAAAATATAAGCACCCGTTTCTGAATACAAATGTACGTCTGATTTGAATATTCTGACATGGCATTAATCACAGAACCGGCAATGTAACACTTCCATGCCTTTCTGTGCCACATTACAAGCGGCTTATAGTCTAAACTAAAGGAATAATTGTGTCATAAGCGGAAATCAGTGGATAGAACTGAACAAAATGAAATAATTTCGAAGGAAGGTGAATGACTTCGACTTTATACATCTTGAGATTGTATTGTATGAGATTATATCATTCTTAATGTCATCTTAATTCGTTCACATCGTATAAAATTACTGTATATATAATTCTATTTTTTTCATTAAGGCTGTAGCAATTTAAAGCAAAATTTGTAATTAGATTTCTTCTGTCTACATTTTTCACAGCAATCGTGTCTAAAAAATGGGTTGTGACTATCAACATGTGATAAATTAAACAGTAACAAGATTTTAAACAGGAGGAACAAAAACATCCACCAATTTCAAATTAAATATTGCAATATATTAAATTAAATTATATTTTCTTTGCACAATCAATCTTAAAACTTATATAAGGCAAATAAAACTATAAAACGACCGAAACAAAATCCCATTCAATGAAATTATTATATCATCGGTTAACAAAGTTAAGTTTTTTCTTATACATAGTACCATTAAACAAATCATTTGAAATAAGTTCTAAAACTGTATAGTACACAAACAAATTAAATAGCCAAGACAGGTTGTGTTTTTTATTTATGTTTCATGTTTTCTTTAAATACCCTTGATATTTTTGGGTTTCACGAAGAAAGTACTAGTTATCAAATGTAACACAACGAATTATACATTCTGCATAATTATAACCATACATTGACTAGAAAATGATCCTAAACAATGGGTTTCATTTAAGTTTGAATTTGAAACAATGTTTTTGTAGATAAAAAAAAAGACCTTAAATGTTTGCTATTTAATCACTCCTTATTAGAAGGATCTTTTCCATGTTTTTTCTGTTCATCATTTTGCCGTTGTGAAATATTAAAATTGCTTTCCTGACACACAAATGTTCATGTTCAGAAATAGAAAAAATAACTACTAAATAAGCGACTGTATCAAAAACATTTTATACTCAGCATTAAAATTAAAATTAAGATTAATTCAAATATCTTTCTCTATCCTACTTTCAAGTAATATAAAAAGAAATCTGTCGAAAAGATTAAACTATTGCATTGAAACTTATAAAGGTGTCGTCTAAATAATTATTATATTGTTCTAATATTTGTGTCTGTAATATAATATTTTGAGAAGTACGGAAGTAAATACAATATAGTATTGAAATTAAATACTTGAAAGATGTTTGTAATTATCATTGCAAGATATTTTCTGAATTTGAATTTTTTATCACTTAGATACTGAAAAGTCATAAATACAAAATGAGTAGAATTATTTTTATCAGAGAAGAGAATGCATAAACTATGTTCCGGAAGCTGCAATTCCCTTTACATGTAATGTTAATTTGATTCTTTCTTTTAAAAAATGCCAATTTTTTAAAGACATTATAATTGTATTCATACTGTGTTTACCTATAGTGTGCACAGTCTAAAAAACGTAACATATCTCCTCTGCTTTTACGTCAATAACTCTCTTTTCGTCTTTATTGCACAGAGATGTTTTTCTTCAAACATTGTTCCCTTTTGTTTACAACAAAGCAACACTTGACACATAATAAAGCAGTGACATTATTCACGCGTCAAATAAAGCTGTCTGAAAATACGGTCTGGAAACACTTTTATTCAAATGAGTGTCGGTTACAATTTAGACACCAAAATATATATCTGTTCTTGAAACAGCTTAACTTTGTTTTGTCATTATCAAGTCCTACAAACGTGATCTTAAAGGGAGATGTTGCACTTTTGTGTGTCTGCAATTCGCATGATAAATGGTTCCGAGTGATAACCTTTTTTCAAGATTTAAATATTTGTAGACAATACTTTATTTTCGTCTTTGTCAATAAGTTCATTTGTTACATATGTTATCAAATGTTAACACAAGTAATTGTAATTTAACTATGAAGGAAATCCACGGATATTAAAGTATTTATGAGCCAGATTTATTTTCTATGAAATAAAGTACTAAGAGATATCAAAATATTATTGTTTAAAACATTAATTTAATGTCTTTTTGTGTTTTGCACAGCAAAGTTTTGTTGTTTTTTTAGCATAAAAGGGTCACAATTTTATGTTCTATAAAAATCTACTTTAGGCGGTGCCAGTGGCCGTGGTCGGTAGCTTGCATTTACAACTTCTGTTCATAAAATTATCTAATTTAGCAAGCCTGCAACATTTTCAAATTTATTGTTGAGCATATTTTTGCATTTCCATTTTGCCAATTGTTGGTCTAAAACGTTTTAACCATAACAACGCAAAGTTAAATATATCATTCTTGAGTCCCATTCCGCCACATAACGTTATTTCATCTGCTTTTTCTACCCATGAAGTCTGCAAAATAGCCACCAAGTTGTTTGACAGTAATGAAAATGGAAATGAACCTTGGAGAAGATATCATATAGTTGCAAATTAAATCTTCTTTTAGAATATCTTGTAAATCTTTAGAGAAAAATATTTTTAGTTTTCTATTTTTAGTAATCTTCTCAAAATATAATTAGAATTTGATGACTATTTCTGATAAAATTGTGATGGATTGGTAATGTTTTGTTTAAGCTCCCGGTTGGACCTTGTTCGATGATCTAATTTTCTAACCAATGCCAACTTTGAGATTTGTTGGAAATCATTAAAGTTTGCTACGGATTTGAACTGAGTGACAAAAAAATAAATTAAGTTTCAAAAATAGAATTTTGAACCTTTTACAAAAGATTCCATTAACTTATTGTAATTTTACAGAATTTGTTATGCGCAAAAAAGTAGTGAAAATGTTATTATATTTGTTTCTGATTTGAGTTTTCATGTAAATGAAAAAAATTAAATCACCCTACTATATTTTTAAAGTATGAAGTTTTCATATATTCTTGCCAATTTAGTGTTTTGTTTATTTCTAAACATACATGTATGTATACTTATTCAAATCCCACTATTATAAGGACTTGCGAGATTACAACGTTACATAATCATCTAAAGTGATGGAACACATCAAAAATAGCAAAGTATTAATCCATATATATTATTCTCATACCACATTATTAATATGGTAAAAATGTTCAAAAATAAGGTTTCAGATAATACAATTGACATTTAACAAGAGATATTATTCCAGGAAATTCAATTTTAAAACCTGATAATGAAATCTTACATTTACATCAGCCTACGATAACAGATAGAAGAATTATCCGATTTTTACGTCACTAGTCTTGTTTTGAACATACTGTATAGATTTTTTTACTTTTGTAATGTTCATAGACACTGAATGTCTATGTCATTGTAATATCGTGTAATACCGGTACAAAAACTGAGATGAAGGGATTTTGCCCCTTGTTGCGGAGAGGTTGCCTTTACGGGTGTATACATCAGAATTCCAGCCATCGTTTAATCGTTAAATGCATCTCTTATCTCCAGCAAGTGAAGTAGTTTTGACCCATGTAATTTACTTCTTTACTTCTCCAAAAATTCTATTACAAACATGCAATTTAAATCAATATATTTAAATACTAAGTTTAAATGCAATAAATAAATCTCTTCGACAGTTTCTTTTTATATTACTGGAAAGTAAACAACAGAATGAGATTTTAATTAATCTTAATGCTGAGAACATATTGTATAAAATTTGATTCAATAGACAATTTTGAGTTCGAAACATTTATGTGTCAGGAAAGCGACTTTAAGCTTTACAACTGCCTAATGGTGAACAGAGGCATTTATAAATACAAAACATAGTAATGGAATAGGACTTTAAGATAGTATTTGCAATATTTACAATAACATAACGTTGTTTGTACATTCAAACCTAAACGAATCCCGTTGTTTAAGATCATTTTCTAGTCAAATGTATGGTTATTATTATTCAAAATTCAAATAATTAGTTGTATTACATTTGACAACAAGTATTTTCCTGGTATAACCTTCAAAACTGAGATTTTGTGTTAAAAGTAAATCAATTTATATCTACATAAATATCAAAATCATATCAAGAGTATTTAAAGGACACATGATATATAAATAAGAAACCCACTTAGCTATCTATTTTGTTTGTGTTGGTTGCAGTAATTAGAACTTATTTTAAATAATTTATTTAATTTAATGAGCATAAGAAAACACAATACTTTTATTATTAAACCGATGGAAAGATATTTTCATTGAATTGAATCTGATTTTAATGGCCCTTTTGAATACTGTTGAAAATTTGTGTTATATGATTCGAGTTTTTTTCTTTTTAGTCATTTCATAGTTTTATTTGCCTTTTATAACTTTTAAGATTGATATTTCAAAGGAAATATTGTTTAATGCAATAGCTTGCAATATTTACAATAGAAAATCAAGTTTATATTTATATTTCTGCTAAATAAAACGAAGGACAAACAAGACACATTTGTAAAAACTTTCAAATTTACATTATTTTCCTCTCCTCCTTTTATGCACTAGAAATGTTCTATATACGAGTTGATAATACATTGTTGTTTGACAGAAATCGTGTTTTAATTTGTAATTGGTGGACTTGTTTTTCTTCTTGTGTAAAATCTTATTACTGTTTAATTTATCATATGAGGATAGTCACAACTAATTTAATTGTCATGAATATCGTGAGAGAAAAAAACGTAGACAGAAACAATCGAATTACAATTTCTATCTAAATTACTACAGCCTTAATGAAAAGAAAAAGATTGATGTTAACAGGAAGTTTATACAATGAAAACGAATTAAAATGAAACTAAGAATGATATAAATTAATTTAAAGATGTATGAAGTCGAAGTCATTCACCTCCCTCTAAAATCTTTTCATTTCATTCAGTTCTTTCCATTTTTCCCCGTTTATGGCACAAATATTCCTTTACTTTAGATTACAAGCCGCTTATAATGTGGCACAGAAAGGCACGGAAGTGCTACATTCAAGATTCTGTGACTACTGCATATAATTACATCTGCGGATACTTGTAATTTCTAAATTCAACACCATTTCGTTTCATTATTAAGTTCTGCTTAAGCCGGTTCTAGAGGGCATTGAAGGTAGCTTGAGTATATCACTTATATAAATGAACTGCATCTATGAATTCGAGCCTACAACACTTTTTATTCTGCCAAATTTGGCCTTATGTATTCTTTTATTGATGGAAAATGAAATTGACGTGGTTCATATAACAAATATGATGAAACAAATGGAATTGAAAAATGATAACTGGTTCAAATTAACAAATAATGCTTGGTCCTTATTTATAACTAGTTTTTCTGTTGTGTACATTGTCAATAACATTAAACCGTAGTTACAACGAATTTTCAGCAGTGCCAATATTCATTTGACCAACTCCATAAAAACGTTTTTTCAGCATTGCGATAAAACCAACAACATTAAAATACAATATAGTTTAACCTCTGCAGAGAGCAATCCTTCCTTTGTAGAGCTATTCTTGTTAACATCAGTAATATTTCAACCAAAGTAAACATTCACAAAAAAATTTAGAGCAACATCTGTCAGGACCAACAAAAATGTTTTCTCCCAGAGGATGTCGCTTTGCAAAGGTTGTTCTGTATTTTTAAGAACTGAATTTGCTAAACAACATAAAATTTGTATTCAAGGAAAGCGCTTCGTGTAGACAATTAATGTACATGTATTGATTACTTTTCGTCCCACTTTGCCTGTTTTCTAAGACCGACTATTTCATTTGTAGTGTCTCTATTGCCCGTTAACAAAGTGGTGTTGCCTTTTCTATAGGGAAAGTTACACCCTTGAGTGATCTTGTGTCAAAAGGTGTTGAAATAATGTACCAATAGCTTTACAATACCATTATCTTCGGAGCTTATGGAAGAAAAGTTTTATTTATTCTTGACGTCTTGGACAATTGCACCTCATTTAAAATAGCAGATGAACCAAATTAAAGACAAATCAGAATAGTAAAGTTTATGTTTTGAAATACATTGAAATTTCCTTAGAAGGCTGAAATGTCTCTCGATAAAGGGCCGGTTTGTTCTTGTTTTTTTTGTTGGACGGATGTTGTTTTAGCCACATATTTGTGCGATTTGATAATGGATCCAAAGTTCAATGGACTGGGGGTATTTGTTTGACTTGTGTAAAAATATTGACCATCGCTTAAGCTTTACATATTCCTTTTGATACTCAACATAAGCATATGATAGCTCTATCAAAACACAAAATGGAAGGCTTTATCTCGTATAACACGTTAAGAATCGCCCTTCCTGTATGTCAAACACTCTCATTTGAGGATGTTTTTCTTTTATTATAAGGATGTTTCAAGTCTTCAAGGTTTAAAAATAAATAAATATGGTGGTTGATAGATAATTACTCATGCGCTTGTGCAAGCGTTGAATTACTAGGCTTGATTGGATATCGTCGCATTCCGATAGCGTTACTTTTTCCAGCAATTAAACCTGTACACTTTCTGGCAAGAAAGCATGAAGCTAGCACACCATAGTAATAGAAGCCACAGCTTCGAATGACCAGGAAGGTTTTTTTTATATTTAGTGAATATTCTGGATTTAAACGACTGGTTTCTTTGAAGTGCAATTGTCAGAAAGAAATTTGTTGTTTGTGACTTCTAGTAATATGACACCAGCAAATTCGAAAACATGGCAAGAAATCACATGCTGTTAATTGTAAATGTCAAGGCCGCCATTATCTGTAAACAGTGCTTTTGCTCGTTAAAAATAAGTAATTCTACAGACAGGCGGGGGTGCACACTTTTAGGCAATAGCAAAAGCTCTACAAAGCCAATCAACTGTGTATCGCTAAAGCATAGAAAGTGTTTCTGTGTCCGTATATTTGCAGGTATTTCTTGCCAGAGAGTCGAAATGTGTTGTTTTGGGTCTCGAACCACAGTAGAGTCAGTTTGACTTTAATGGAATGAATTGCGACTTTTTGTGACTGCCTGACCATTGCAAATGGGATACTTTCATTGTAGATTTGCAATCTTATGTAATATAGGTTTTCAACAAAAATGGTTTTCTTTTTCAGATTTTGTAGTCTGGGACGTATTACTTGTAGGATATCACCGGCGGGAACTTGAAATTTAGTCTAGTGTGTCTTAATTCAAATATGTCTTAATTCGATTGAAAAGTATAACCTGAATAGAATCCTATTAATTGTTGGAAGATTAATGATTTTCACAAAGCTATTTGCCTGATATGACCTCATTTAAACTTTCAAGACAAACTTCATTCGGACTAATTTTTTTCTTCTTATTTACAAAGCTTTAGTCAACTGTTCCAACGTGATGTTAAATTAAAACAAGTGAGTCCAATCTGTTTTATAAAACAATTAAATGAAAGCATTCCTTCCAGAATAATAATGATATACGCTGAAGACAAAGGTGTAAGTCCAAACGAGAATACTTTTCACTTCAAAGCAGCACGCCTTCATATTATGACAATTTCAAAGACATCTTGAAAATGAGTTCTAATGAGTACATTTTTTTTCCAAGTGATTTACTAATTATATGATTATTATTTACTAAAAGACACTTGCTGTCCACAGAAATGCATATTATTTGTCGATATATGCAGAGTATCATGCTGAAGTAGTAGTTAACTCAGTTATAAAAATTATAATTTCGTCATATTTTGAACATTTAATTCTCAGTTGCACCTGTATATTTATGTCCTTTTATTCCACTTTTCAGTGACTGATATAACAATTCATGCTGCTTTAATTCTATGCAAAACAAATATATAATTGATACATTAAACTTACAATTAATACAATTGTAAAGTGATTTAAGGAATACATTATCTTGCTTAAATTAGAATGCGATAGATATATCAAGATAGGTCGAGATAAACGGAGTTTTTGTTTGTTTGTCTGTTTTTTTCCTTCTCGTTATAATGATTTATCACATGTTATATGATCGTATATAAACTTTTGCTTGTATAATAACCATTATTGAAGTGCCACATAACCTTTCTTTTAAAATTCTTTATAACTAACTGTATAATCGTTTGATTTCTTAATGTAGTAACAATTGTTTTTAACCCTGGACTAATTTGTCAAACAATTATTCTTGATAATAAACGACATGAATTGTCACAAGACCAGTTTTTCTTCCAGAAAAAGTAAGGTAACCTTTTCCGACATGTCAAAGGCATAGACAAGAATTTCTCTATTACTAACATATGAATAAACAATAACATAAGGCCACAATTTTCAAGAAAATACTGAAATCAGAAAATCCTTACAAATGAACCAGGGCACTTTTGTTTGTTTGTTTGTTTTTTGTTTTTTTTTATTAACAAACCGGACAGATGACCAAAGGGGCATTTCATCATACGTCCGAAATAGTTTTGTGAAAATATGGTACAAGTTCCTTTAGAAATTTAAGGATAGTTACACAGAAGCCAGCTCGTCGAATCACTAATCCAAAGATCAGTATTTTTTCCCGAAAACTTGGTGAATAAAGGAAATTTCTTTAAATTAAGATAAATATATGCGATGACATTAGCACATGAATGGAATTTGGAGGTAAACAACTCCGAAATATGTTGCAATTTTATGTGGATAAAATAGTATTACACTAGAAAAGGCTAGACACTATTTCTTTAACAGTATTAAAAGTTTAGCATCTAAATTTCCCTGTGGACGTTTCTCGATAGCCGGTTAGTCTTATTTTGACGTAAACAAGATATTGTTTGATTGTTAAGGCAAATTGAGAGTCATAACGTGAAATGTTATGAAAACGAAAGAATGGCATTTAATTATGTTAACAATTTGCTTACAATGATTCAAATCAAAATAATTATTAAAATGCCTGCCATAAATGTTTAGGTACGCTTATTTCAATTAGTTTATTTTAGAAATGACATTCGAGAACCTATATGAACTTATAAGATTCTTCGCATTAAGTCGGAGAGTATAAGTATTGCAAAGTAACCAATATCAATATGATGAAATGGCATAATACAAACAAAAGCACAATACGTTTGATCCATTTAAATTTTATTTCTATACTGTCATATTGGAAGTATTTCTAAATGGACATAGGTAGTTTTATCTGCTATCTATTACTAATATGTAATTATCTCAACCACCCTGCTGAATAAAGTGCATGTTATGGACATGACTCGGGGCCTTTTAGCCACTACAACATTTGGACTGAGTGAGAAATATTTGTTTTTTTTTCTAATCTTTAGGAAACACATATTCAATGCACCATGAAACGCCATTGTAAGTTTGCATATTTTTTGTTTCTAATGTTGTAACTTTGCGGTGTCCTTTGAGACTGGGGTGCCTGCTGTCTGTGAACGTCGTTTTGCTTTGTCGGTCTTTTCCCAATAATTTCTAAATGTAAAATATGTTTCAAATAGTCTCTGTAACGTAGCGCAAATCTCGTGGTATACAGTTTAAGATAATAAGGTTTCATTTTTAAAATCATATTTTCTAAAGTTGTACTGCTTGCCCTTAATAGTTATTTTTTACTTTATAAACCAAATTTACTGAAAGGCTTCCCGTACTTTACAAATAATTGCGTTTTCCTCATTTTGTAAGTCGTCTGCAGTGTCCTGTTTTTTTCTAAAACCACGAGGTACCAAAGACTTGAATATTATGTACTTGTTGACTTTTTTTGAAAACATAAAACATCATCATAATTTGACGCTTTGATTTTAAAACATAACTTCAATTTCATTTTTCATTTTTGTAACACAATATTTTTACGTGCTTTTAAAGTTAGCTACAAAATGTTGGGCATCAGAACTGAAGTCAAATCCATAGATGTCTCGCTATCAGTTCAATAAGAAATGTTTTATATGTTTATACTGTGTATTGCTAGTTTTGAAGGCGGGTGCTGCGATGTAGTTGTAATAATATCTGATTACAAAAACAAAGCCCACAGATTCGCTTCTCCGGGTACGTTTTTCAAAAATGACTTTAAAAGTTGCCACCCCGTGAAATGGTAATTTTCTTTCTTGTACGTTGAATGGGCCAGTTGTTTTTTCCTAAAATTGGACAGTTCCTGTATCCTTTGAACAACACTCAAGACAAAAAATAATTTTCCTTAAAGACATATTGCTAAATTATTTGTTTCCTTAATAATTATTATTCTGTAATTCCAGTGTGGACTGGGTAAAACACTGTATTTTCTTTTACGTTACTGAAAATGATGTATGTATTCTTTTTTTTCAAAACGAATTAGGTAAACGTTTAACATCTATCTTAAAGGGTATGTTATTCATACAGCATTCTATAAATACGTTTCGTATACGTCATTTAAAAACGATATTCAGTGAACGTTACTTAAAAAAGTTCAGAGGGTAGTCCTATGCACTTCATTTAATAACGTAGTTCCGTTAACGTTTCCTTTTCTTGTAGACCTTTTTCTTTCAAATTTCAATAATAAAAATATATTTTCTCGTTTAACAAGTTCGGACCTTTTTGAACATAGTTACCTTTACTATCATCAAATGGCTGTTTGATTCTATTGTGATCACATTTACATTTTAGTGTCTTTTACTTTTCGAGCTTGTGAACTAAGATGTACATGATAAGACCTTATTTTAAGGTAATACTATACAACCAAAATGAATAGTTAGATAGTTTGACTGCTTCACTACCGTATTTTATTTCAAAGTGTTTTCATGTATCAGCCAATTCCTTATCAATTCGCGCAATAACCAACGAAAAGATTAATAGCATGTCACATTCGCGGACAATAAGCTGAGAAAAATCATAGACTAATATGTCGGATTTTCGCTTACAATTTGACAAATGGACAGTAAAAGGCAATGAAATAAATATTTAGTGCTACAGTGGAAACGCTCAGTTTCCAGATAATTTTGATCTTATCTTTGCTATCACTCGACGATAGATTCTAAGTGTTAAGTGATATAACAGTTTTCACTTATGTAAAAGGCGCTATATTTTCATAAGAATGTCCACCGCAACATCAACTTAAACTTTTTACAGTGATATTTAGTCATGGCAATTAATTAGACGTAAAACATTATTATTATTCTTGACAGACAATGTTTATTCTAGTTTTATTAAGAAAATTACACGCTTTAATTGCGTATGCTTATCGATACATGTGCTTTCATAACATATGTAATTACATATTAAAGAAATAATTATGGCAATTGCGTTTCTAAACACTGATGTATCAAATTTATTGTTGAGATGATATATTGCATGTTTTTATGCTGCATGCAAATGTGGCTTGTATTTGCCGTACAAATCATGTAAATCTTATCCTGTCTTACTCTTTACTTTAACTTTTGACAATCAATAATTCACAACTTGATACAAAATATAGCACCACCCTCCCCCTCCAAAAAATAAATAAACGTAAAAAAACAAAAACAAAGAACAAACAAACAAAAAACTTGAATAGTATCGTCTTAATTTTTCGTTGAGCTACTTGGGGAAGGTACACATAATGTTAATCAAGATAGATGTGAAATACGTTTTAGCTATTAAGAAAAGTTTGCAATGAAATAGACAGTCAGCAAGTTTTATTTTATTTTCAAAATGGGGAAAAGACAAAACATGTTCGCGTTACTTGCTGACATAATAACTGTTAATAAAAGAATATGAGCGAGTAAATCAGCTAAGAGTGTAACTACTTTAATCGTTGCCCTACTTGACGAGGGCACGCGTAGTGTTTTATCCACATTCGACGCAATTTAAAACTATTAAGAACAGTTTTTTGCGAAATAGACAGTCGTAAATTATAATATATTTTCAAAGTAGGGAAAAGACAACAATCTTGCTTCATTTAAAGTGTTACAATCCCTAGAACTGTGTGCTCATTAAGTGTTTTAATAAGGATGTAGGAGAGACATTTTCCATTTAGCAATTGATAGTTAAGATAAAGTCAAGCTATAATTGGGTTACTAGCCCATGATAAATTGAGGATGGATTTCTGAAATTAGAAAGAAGCTTGTTTCGAAAATTGTAGCCGTCCTTGTAAAATGTGATACAAGTTAACTTTCTACAGGTCAAACTATACCTACTTTACATTCATATCAATCAGTTAACCAAATTCAAATAAATTGCAAGACTATTGAACAATGTCGAGAATTGCACCCGTCCTTGTTAAACGTGAAACAAGTTTACTTTCTTTCGGTCAAAATTAAATTATACCGACTTTACATTCACATGTATCCATGTGTCAATTTTAAAAAAATGCGAGTTTATTGAACAATGCTCATTTAAGAAATCAGAGCCTGGAATTTACATTTGAGCACAAAAACACCTGATGATGATTTATGAACCCTTAATCCGCTAGCGAAAAAACGAAATATGCACATGCGACCACATGTTGTTTTTCTTTTTTGTTTCTTGTCGTTGTTGTTCTGTTGTTGTTGTTGTTTTTTTAATGTTTTTTTTGTAATATAATTAGTGTTTGTGTCTAAAGCAACAATTCATATTTTTGTTCTACAGCACTTATAATGAGTAATGTTATATCTCATGAATGATATTGTGAAGTACTAGTACTTTGACCAACCCCCTCCGGGCCATCTAAGGAATTTCGCTCAGATTGCTTATCTAGGACTAATTGCCTCTCACCATTGTTGGTTTTAAAACCATCAGGGTAGGACCAATTGCCCCTAACCACTGTTAGATCCCACCAGGGACATCGAATTATTTCAAGCTTAGAGACGATCGGTGGTTCTACTCGATTGTGCGTAAAAAAATTTACAGAGGGGCACCTGGTGTCATTTCCGCCTGTTAGACTTGAAATTCGCCACATAGGCTTATCTCAAACATAACTCCTTCCTATGCCAAGAAAAATGTATTCTAAAAATGAAAAAAAAATGTAACTTGACACATCTCTTCATATCTTGCCAAATTGATGCTATTAGTGAGCAAAATCAAGTTAATTTTATGCTCATAATGAGCCAAACAATGAGCATTTTTGATATCAAAAAGAACTTTACAGCATTACAGCAGAAAGTCAAAATCACCGTTCAATAGGTGCAGGAAGAATGTGTTTTAGTTAACATCTTACTATAAATTGGTCAGACAATTTTAAAGCAAATGGATAAGCTTTTACATGGAATAAAGCAAACGTAAATGGCGTTTCAGATTTCAAGTTTATTTCTTTAGAAACATCTAGAGTTTACCACTTTAGTATTTAGATAATTTACTGTAAATATTCTAAGATGGGATTTATCAAAACGACAAAATCTGTGTCAAGGATGATAAAAAGAAAGTTAATAAACAAGGTCAGTCGACTTCGAAGAATGTACATGTGAAAGTCAAATAAATGACGTTAACTTTACAATTACGGTTTTAAAAGTACACTCAACTTTGGAAACCTTTAATTATGCCAAGAGAGAACTATAAGAAGAGGAAGGTTTTGTAACTGATCCATTTACTTGTATCTCGTTAAATGTCAATATACTTTGCATATATTTTGTCAGGATTAGGTGCATATTAACATAGATATGAAAATCTATACACTGCAAATCATAAGCAGCAAAATAAAAATCATTATATCAAAGAGGAAATTCATCCATAAATCTGTAAATATATTTTATTTTTGTATCTTATTATTGAAAAATGTCATTCCTTGAAGTACAATATTTGTATCATTCATATAATAATTATATGGTGTTTTTTAGGGATTCCATTTGTTTGTTTATTTGTTTGGCATTTTTATTTTCTATTTTGAGGCAATATTCGTGAAAATTGAATTTTCTTACGGCTACCAAAACAAAGAAATAGATTGCGTTTTGCATAAGTGTCCTAGTGCACCACTCCCTGGTGATTTGTTTTAGAATTGCATTTTTCGGTGCATTAAACCCATACACAAACGAAAAATATTTATCTGACATCTTTTTTAATGAACCATGTTAAAGCAATGATTGTGTCGATAATTCATTTAACAATATAGGAGCGTTATTTCATTTCTTCTATTTTTGTCTCGAAAAACGAACAAGTGGCCTGGATTGGGGAAACAGTTATTGACGTTGTTGTAAATTCAGTTAATTATTATACGAGGATTTGTAAATAATACGAAACGTAACTTAATTAGCCTTGCAAATATTTGACTTTTTCAGATCGTACCAACACAGAAATGAACAAAGAAACACGGTGTTCTTTTCTAAATCACATCAAAGTCATTTGTAACGAACCTTTAAAGATCGAATTTTCGCAGAGGCTTATTTTATACACACAGAATGATACGAGAACGAGTACATTTATTATCCCCCGCCGAAAATTTTCGTCGGAGGATATAGTAATAGTCTCCGTCCGTCCGTCCGTCCGTCCGACCTTCCGTCCTTCCGTCCGTCCGTCCTTCCGTCCGAAATTTTTGTCCGGAGCATATCTCTAAAAGTATTTGAGTTATCAACTTGAAACTTCATAGGTGGATAGACCTCATTGAGGAGGAGTGCAGTGCACAAGAATGATAACTCTACCTTGCATGATTTTTGAGTTATTGCCCTTTGTTAGTTTTTCAAAATTGATTTTTGTCCAGAGCATAACTCCAAAAGCCTATGAGATATTAACATGAAACTTCATAGGTGCATAGATCTCACTCAGGAGGTGTGCAGTGCACAAGAATGATAACTCTTCCTTTCATAATTTTTGAGTTATTGCCCTTTGTTATTTTTCATACCTAATTTTTCACCTGAGTGGAGCATAACTCAAAAAGTGTTTGAGATATCAACATGAAATGTCATAGAAGGATAGATCTTATTGAGGAGAAATGTTGTGCGCAAGAATGATAACTCTTCCCTATACAATTTTTTGAGTTATTGCCCTTTGTTGTTTTTTTCATGCTATTTTGTCCAGAGCTTATCTGAAAAAGTATTTGAGGTATCATCTTGAAACTTCATAGGTGGATGGATCTCATTGAGGAGGAGTGCAGTGCTAAAGAATGATAACTCTGCCCTGCATTATTTTTGAGTTATTGCCCTTTGTTATTTTTCAAAATTAATTTTTGTCCAGAGCATAACTCAAAAAGCCTTTGAGATATCAAAATGAAACTTCACAGGTGCAAAGATCTCACTCTGGAGGTGTGCACTGCACAAGAATGATAACTGTACCTTTTATAATTTTTGAGTTATTGCCCTTTGTTATTTTTCAAACTTAATTTTTCAATTCAATTTTTTTCTCAAAAAGTATTTGAGGTATCAACTTGAAACTTCATAGGTGGATAGATTTTACTGAGGAGGGATGCAGCACACAAGGATGATAACCTACCCTGCATTATTTTTCAGTTATTGCCCTTTGTTATTTTCAGCCATCAGTATTCACATAGGTTTAAAATCTGTAATCACTATAGCCATCAGTTTTCATTACCAAAAGACCTCTTAAAATGGAATTATTCTGCTCTACTACATATACATTCTTCCAATGAGCAAACACATTCGGCGGGGGATGGCCATGTTGACATGGCTCTTGTTCTATGTTATATATTGTCAGTTTTCACAATTGGCCTTATCTTAGGTTCATCTTGCATTCAATACAAGACCTATAGAGCAAAGATCTTTTAGACGAGACAATGATATGGACAATTGATGAGATATTTTGAGAGATTTAATTTATGTGTGATATATAACTTTGAGAAAAATTATAGTGTTGTTGTGAAGGCGTTATTGCAAAACCCTATGAAGTGAGACAAAATATGATAAACAAGATCAACAAGGAAAGGCGGCGTTCAATGAACGCAGCCCCACACGACCCAGCAACAAGAACCAGGGGCAAGAAGCCCAGGAGGACCCAAACAAAAACAGGACAGGGCACAAGGCAAAGCACGGACAGGCTAATCACTTAAAACATAGATTATTAACGACATAGCTTAAGATATTTATTTTTTGTTTGAGATCTTTGGAAAAAAGTATATTGATGAGGTGAATATGTTATTGCTATATTGTTGACACTTCTATAGAAGCGGCAGTGCAATAAATCTTACGGAACCGTGTATAACATATTTCTTCGTAATTATTTGACCTGAGTAGAATATTGTCTTAAAACAAAATAGATAGGTCTTCTTTAATATCCATTCATCTGATGATACTTACAAATAAGGCTTCACTTAGTTAGTATGACAATTAATTGAATTCTCAATTTGACATTCTTTTACCGTTAATCTTGAGATGCGGTGTCGCATAATTTTCTATGAAGACCTTAAAAAGATTAATAATTTAGAATATAAATTACGTATTTGTGTATTTGATTGTCACACATTTTTAAGCACGTTTTAGGACATATGACCATTGTAAAAAGAATAAAAAATCTCTTACAATGTGAAAGTCTTCATTTTTAACAGTTTATAATCCTTACGGGTTACATCAACGATAAATTTGTGAATTATTTCTTTAATATTTTGCCTATGCATTTAATGTTTTGTAAACCATTAAATAATTTTTATGTTGTTGTTTCTATCGTGACAATAATTCAGTGTTTAAATTGTATACCGTAACGTTCAAGCCGTTGCTAGAGGGTGTTGGTGATGTTGCACTTATTCATTATCCCTCATGTACAGATTGAATCTAACGAGTCTGCAATGTTCATGTAATTTTGTTGTGATTAATGCTTTCAATGGATCACATAGATTTCTTCTTCTAATAGATTTTTATACAGTACAACAGTAGGTGCCATGTGCCGTGTGGCAGCTGTAATAAGTTGCCCCGTATTTCAATTAAGTGTTTCTGCTTCTTCGGGTTTATTGATGCCAGCACTTTAATTTTATACGAATTTATTTTAGTTCGATTGTGTAGGAAACTATAAGCTTACTAAAACACTCTCGAATCTGTTCCTGGAACTAACCAGTTCTTAACAATGAATGTAAAGTTTCTTGCTCAAGGAAACAACGGCTTGACGATGACAGGGTTTGAAACCACATGGCCAGCAATCCTTAGATTACTAGTCCCACTTGTTCACCACTCGGCTGTGCCGCCACACTACTTTTAAGTGTTGAAAATTAAAAAACGCTCAAGTCGGTGATGAGGAACGTGATGGATGTTGCACTTACTAATCATCTTTCATGTACAGACTCAATTTTGCCGAGCCTTAAGTTTTCTTGTAATTTTCCTGGAATTAATTCTTCCGAGGGATCACCCCTCTTTTATCAATTTGTTTTAGTCACAGTTCTGGTACAATAATTTCTCAGGGATTATTGCATCAATGAATTACCTCATCTATAATTTTTCCTAACAACTCTTTAATAGTTTGCCCATTGTCCCATGCTGGAAACACGGTAAAACTATTACAAGATACAGATATTTTATTCTAATGAAAATTCTCTTCTTCCTTGTGCCAATAAGATTATTTCATGAATCACTACAAACAAACATTCATTATTATCCGAATTTGATTAAAATGGCTATTGAAATATCTCCCCACAGAATCAATAAAGAACAATGAAAAATTGATAACAATCTGTTTCTTAAAGTAATAGACAAAATGCATGTGTTTAGTTACATATTGTGATCCGATTCCCAAAACTTTGCACTTTATTACTTTGTAAATGTGCAGGTAAGAATAAGAATCAATTAAGTATATTATACATGTATTTATATTGTATTGTTTACAGAAATTTCACATGATATTTGTATTTGTATTTAATACTCCGCTGAAATTGTTAAAGATATATTTGGCTTATCTTTTAAATTAGGTAAAATACTTTTGTTGTAGATTTTTTTTTTAAATCTAGGAACTAGTTACTAAACACAATGGTATGTCTGATTTGAATATTCAGAGAAGAGAATGCGCAAACTATGTTTCGGAAACTGCAATTCCTTTTACATGTAATGTTAATTTGATTCTTTCTTTTAAAAAGTGCCAGTTTTTTAAAAGACATTATAATTGTATTAATACTGTGTTTACCTATAGTATGCACAGTCTAAAAAACGTAACATGTCTCCTCTGCTTTTATGTCAATAACTCTCTTTTCTTCTTTATTGCACAGAGATGTTTTTCTTCAAACATTGTTCCCCTTTGTTTACAACAAAGCAACAATTGACACATAATAAAGCAGTGACATTATTCACGCGTCAAATAAAGCTGTCTGAAAATACGGTCTGGAAACACTTTTATTCAAATGAGTGTCGGTTACAATTTAGACACCAAAATATATATCTGTTCTTGAAACAGCTTAACTTTTAGTTTTGTCATTATCAAGTCCTACAAACGTGATCTTAAAGGGAGATGTTGCACTTTTGTGTGTCTGCAATTCGCATGATAAATGGTTCCGAGTGATTACTTTTTTTTCAAGATCTAAATATTTGTAGACAATACTTTATTTTCGTTTTTGTCAATAAGTTCATTTGTTACATATGTTATCAAATGTTAACACAAGTAATTGTAATTTAACTATGAAGGAAATCCACGGATATTGAAGTATTTATGAGCCAGATTTATTTTCTATGAAATAAAGTACTAAGAGATATCAAAATATTATTGTTTAAAACATTAATTTATGAATAATTAATGTTCATGTCTTTTTGTGTTTTTGCACAGCAAAGTTTTGTTGTTTTTTTTAGCATAAAAGGGTCACAATTTTATGTTCTATAAAAAATCTACTTTAGGCGGTGCCAGTGGCCGTTGTCGGTAGCTTGCATTTACAACTTCTGTTCATAAAATTATCTAATTTAGCAAGCCTGCAACATTTTCAAATTTATTGTTGAGCATATTTTTGCATTTCAATTTTGCCAATTGTTTGGTCTAAAACGTTTTAACCATCACAACGCAAAGTTAAATATATCATTCTTGAGTCCCATTCCGCCACATTACGTTATTTCATCTGCTGTTTCTCCACACGAATTCTGCAAAATAGCTGTTTAACAGTAATGAAAATGCAAATGAACCTTGAAGAAGATATCATATTGTTTCAAATTAAATCTTCCTTAAGAATATGTTATAAATCTATTGAGAAAAATATTTATAGTTTTCTATTTTCAGTAATCCTCTCAAAGTATAATTAGGATTTGATGATTATTTTTGGTAAAATTGTGATGGATGGGTAATGTTTTGTTTAAGCTCCCGGTTGGACCTTGTTCGATGATCTTATGTTTTTATCAAATGCCAACTGTGAGACTTTTGGAAATCATTAAAGTTGGCAATGGATTTAATTATCGACTGATAAAAAAATAAATTGAGTTTCAAAAATAGAATTTTGAACCTTTTACGGAAAATTATATTAATTTATTTTAATTTTGTAGAATTTGTTATGCGCAAAAAAGTAGTGAAAATGTTATTATATTTGTTTTCTATTTGCTGTTTTAAAATTTTCATGTAAATGAAAAACATCAAATCGCCCTACCCAATTTTATAGTATAAACGTTTTCAAATATTCTTGCTATATTAGTGTTTTGTTTATTTCGAAACATACATGAATGTATGCTTAAAATTCACACTATTAAAAGGACTTGCAAGAATACAAAGTTAGACAATCAACTAAAGTGATGGAACACATCAAAATTAGCAAAGTATTAATCCTTATATTATTCTCATACCACAATATTTATATGGTAAAAATATTCAAAAATAAGGTTTCAGATAATACAATTTACATTTAACAAGATACATTATTCCAGTAAATTCAATTTTAAAACCTGATAATGAAATCTTACATTTACATCAGCCTACGATAACAGATAGAAGAAGTATCCGATTTTTACGTCACTAATCCTTGTTTTTAACATACTGTATAGATTTCTTTACTTTTGTAATGTTCATAGACACTGAATGTCTATGTCATTGTAATATCATGTAATACCGGTATAAAAACTGGGATGAAGGGATTTTGCCCCTTGTTGCGGAGAGGTTGCCTTTACGGGTGTATGCATCAGAATTCCAGCCATCGTTGAATCGTTTAATGCCTCTTATCTCGAGCAAGTGAAGTATATTTGACCCATGTAATTTACTTCTTTACTTCTCCAAAAATTCTATTACAAACATGCAATTTAAAAACTAAGTTTAAATGCAATAAATAAATCTCTTCGACAGTTTCTTTTTATTTTACTGGAAAGAATGACATTTTCATTAATCTTAATGCTGAGAACATGTTGTATAAAATATATATATTATGTGATTCAGTAGACAATTTTGAGTTCGAAACATGAACATTTACGTGTCAGGAAAACATCTTTAAGCTTTAACTACAGCCAAATGGTTAACAGAGGCATTTTTGTTAAAGTAGTGATAGAATAGGAATTTTAGATCTTTTCTGCAATATTTACAATAACATTGTCTTTACATTCAAACCTAAACGAATCCCGTTGTTTAAGATCATTTTCTAGTCAAATGTATGGTTATCATTATTCAAAATTTAAATAATTAGTTGTATTACATTTGATAACAAGTATTTTCCTGGTATAATTTTCAAAACTGAGATATTTTATTTAAAGTATATCAATGTATATCAAATGAGATATCAAAATTATACCAAGGGGTATTTAAGGAAAACATGATAGATACTAGTAAATAAGAAACACAATCTGTCCTAGCTATTTACTTTGTTGGTGTAGTATACAGTTATAAGAACTTATTTCAAATAATTTGTTTAATGATACTATGTATAAGAAAACACAATACTTTATTAAACCGATGGAAAGATATTTTTATTAATTGAATCTGACTTTTACGGCCCTTTGATTACTGTTAAAAATTTGTGTTATACGATTCGAGTTTTGTTTTGGTCATTTAATCATTTTACTTGCCTTGTACATATTTTAAGATTGATCTGTCAAACAAAATATAACATTATGTGACAGCTAGCAAGATTTACCAAAAGAAAAATAAGTTTATATTTACATTTGTGTAAAACTTATTTAAGAACAAAAAAACCACTTTTGTAACAACTTGCAAATATACAGTATTTTCCTCACTTGAAATGTTCTATATACGAGTTAATTAAACATTGTTGTTTAACAGAAATCGTGTTGTATAGAGAATAACATGCTACTGTCTTTTGATATCAATTTTATCAGGCGAGGCTGATATGGGCTAGAAAGGGCGAGGCTTGCCGAGCCCTTTCTGCCCATATCAGCCGAGCCTGATAAAATTGATATCAAAAGACAGTAGCATGTTTTTCTATTTATCATGTAACACGTACATAATAACTGTCAAAATAAAAAAAATAATATACTTTTAAATAGCGAATTTCGTTAAAAAGGGGGATTTTTGTTCAAAGAAATAATTCTTGAAAAAAAATTCCTCCGCCCCTGAAACTTAGAATTTGTTATTGGCGGCCATTTTTTCTTTCGACTCGGATAAAAGATACAACAGAATGTAGGCCTAATACGATACAATTCTTACCTTTAATTTAAACATCGATCCAAAAATCCACTTAGAATCACATAAACTAAACTTTACTGCAATTTTTGTCTTGAATTGTCAAATTCAAAAGTTCACGATAATTTCAATCAAAGAAAAGTCAAATCGGCAAACAAACACAAGCTACACAAACATGCGTCTTATTTTTTAAACGAAACAATTTGTTCACATATTAAATAATAATCCGGCGAAATAAAGTAAACATTTACAAGTTCTCAAAGAAAATCGTCTAGCCTGTTTGTTATGATTAAATGTATAGTATGACGTGAACATCGATGATGTCATTTGCAATATAAATTATGACGTCACTTCATTTAGTGTGTGCTAAAACTATTCGCTATCTAATTTATTCGTAATTGAAATCGAAATACAACATGTAATAAATATCGCACCTTGATTCAAGACTTGTAAGGGTATGAGATTACATTGTAGAATTCACATGCTGATGAAAATGAGAATATAAGCAATTGAAAAAAGTCCGTTAAAATGGGCGGGGCTTATTTTTGATATCAGGTTACTGACCTGATATCAAAAATAATTATCAGGCAAGTGTTATCGGGCAGTTACAATAGTAGTTGCATGATAAAATTTGTAATTGGTGGACATGTTTTTCCTTCTTATGTAAAATCGTATTACTTATGAAATAGATATCAATTCTGAGTGTATTGTTGTAGAATAATGCACGGTTTGAGTTCAAATGCGTAGTAATATAATCACGAAGGCCGATAGGCCTGAGTGATTAATTACAAAGCATTTGAACGAAAAACGTGCATTATTATACAATAATGCACGAAGAATTTATATCTATTTGCATTCTAACACGTCAAGAAAAATATAATTATCATTATAAAGTTGGATTTATGTTTGGTGGTTAAATTTGTTTTGGCCTCAGAGTTTCCAATAGAAACGTTCTTTAAAGGCTGTTCCAGTGGGTTGAAAAAAACTGTCGTTAAAGAAACATTTTGAGAATAACGAATTTTGAAAACGTTAATAAAACTTTGTTTGTTTATTATATTTCACTTTATAATTTTTCAAGCGAAATACAAATTATTAAAAGTGAAATAAATGTAAAATTAACTCGTTTGCGATATTAAAATAGCGCACTTGATTTGATTGTTTTGCACGTGCTGTTTGGCGCTACATTGTGACGTCACGTAAACAACACTTTAAACGTCTGTACAGCGTTAACGACTGAATAAAAGATATTGGTGTTCGGATTCATTTTCTTAGTTAGGCCATTTTCTTTCATTCTAGATAGTTTTTTCAACAAAATTCGACAAAAAATGTTTTATTTATCAGATTTTTCAAACAAAATGGCGCCCTCAATGTGAAAATACACAGGGAGATAATAAGAACGTCGAGTGCATTGTTGTAGAATAATGCACGCTTCTGGCCTTCTTTGTTTATGTAGAAAAATTTCCAATAGTGTTAGAATGTTTAATTTATCATATGAGGATAGTCACAACCAATTTCATTGCCATGATTATTGTGGAAAAAAAACGTAGACAGAAGAAATCGAATTACAATTTCATTTCTATCTAAATTACAACAGCCTTAATGAAAAGAAAAGATTTATGTTTACTGGAAGTTTATACAATGAAAACGAATTAAAATGAAATTAAGAATGATATAAATCAATTTAAAGATTATGAAGACAAAGTCGTTCACCTCCCTCTAAAATCTTTTTATTTTTTCAGTTCTGTCCATTCTTTTCTCACTTCTGGCACACATTTTTATTACTTGAGACTATAAGACACAGCAGTGTAACATTGAAAACTCTGTAATTACCGCTGTATAAGAGCATCTACGGATGCTTGTAATTTCTTAATCAAACACCATGTTATGTTCTCCCCTTAAGCCGGTGCTAGAGAGCATGAACAATAGCTTGAATTTATCACTCCTGTAAATGAAATGGCTCTATCTATTCGAGCCTGCAACACTTTTATATTCTGCCAAATTCTGCTAAAATTGTCATGTTTCCATGTATATTGTTATGCAATACGGAGTTAAGTATATAACACCTGGCAATCAGTGCGAATTTTATTTTTTCTTTAAATCCACATTGTCTGTTTCTTTTCTTTTTTTATTTAAACCGATTACTATTTAGGATCATTAAAAGCTTGCCGTTAAGTTTCACGCTTAACTGAAGGTAATTTTAGTAACTGAATAGTTCCCCATTTTACCCCTCTTTTTTATTTTATGGAAAATGTAATTGATGTGGTCCATTTTAGAAATGTCAACACCAGATGGTAATGAAAAATGATAAGTGGTTCACATTAATGTAGTACGAAAGTTGCTTGGTCCAGATTTATTACAAGTATTTCTGTTTTGTACATTGTCAATAACAGCTTACATTAAACCGTAGTTACAACGAATTTTCAGCAGTGCCAATATTCATTTGACAAACAACATAAAAAAAGTTTTTTCAGCAGTGCGATAAAACCAACAACATAAAAATACAATATAGTTTAACCTCTGCAGAGAGCGACCCTTCCTTTGTAGAGCTATTCTTGTTTACAACAACAGTAATATATCAGCCAAAGTAAACATTCACAAAAAATTTAGAGCAACATCTGTCAGGACCAACAAAAATGTTTTCTCCCACAGGATGTCGCTTTACAAAGGTTGTCCTGTATTTTTAAAAACTGAACGCTTAACAACATAAAATTTGTATTCAGCGAAACCGCTTAGTGTAGACAATTAATTTGCATGTATTGATTACTTTTGTCCTACTTTGCCGACCATTTCATTTGCAGTGTCTCTATTGCCCGTTAACAAACTGTGGTTGCCTTTTCTATAGGAAAAGTAACACCCTTGAGATATCGTGCGAAATTAATCTGTCATCGAAAGTTGTTGAAATAATGTAGCAATAGCTTCTGAATGATGGAAGTAAAGTTGTATTTATGGTTGACGTCTTGGACAATTGCACTCCTTTTGAATTTAGCAGATGAACCAAATTAAAGACAAATCAGAATAGTAAAGTTCATGTTTTGAAATAAATGTAAGTTTCCGAAGAAGGTTGAATTGTCTCTCGATAAAGGGTCGGTTTGTTCTTGTTGTTTTTTTTTGGACGGATGTGGTTTTAGCAACATATGTGTGCGATTTGATAATGAGTCCAAAATTCAATGATTTGGAGTATTTTTCGACTTGTGTAAGAATATTGACTATCGCTTAAGCTCTACATATTCCTGTTGATACTTATAATAAGCATGTGATAGCTCTATCAAAACACAAAATGGAAGGCTGTAACGAAATATCTCGTATAACACGTTATGAATCGCACTTCCTGTATGTTAAACACTCTCATTTGAGGATGTTTTCCTTTTTATTATAAGCAAGTTTCACGTTTTCAAGATTTAAAAATAAATAAATGTGGTGGTTGATAGATAATTACGCATGCGCTTGAGCACGCGCTGTATTTGAAGGTTTGATTGGTTATTGTCGCTCTCCGATAGTTATATTATTTTTTTTCCATTAAACCTGTACATTTTCTGGCAAGAAAGCATTAAGCTAGCATACCATAGACATAGAAGCCACAGCTTTGAATGGCCAGGGAGGATTTCTTGGATATAGTGAATATTCTGGATTTAAACGACTGGTTTCTTTGAAATTTGTTGTTTGTGACTTCTAGTAATATGATCACCAGCAAAGTCGAAAACATGGCCAGAAATCACATGCTGTTAATTGTAAATGTCAAGGCCGTCATTTTTTGTAAACAGTGCTTTTAAACAGCATGTTCGGTAAAAACAAGTCTTTTTACAGGGGGGGGGGGATGAAAAACTTTAAAGAAATTTAACTTTGTATTTGTATGTATAGGGGGGCCCCTAAAGAAAGAGACAGTTTTTTCTTTTTTTTCCATATTTTTTGCAGGAAATTTTTTTTTTGGCAAAAAATTTTTCGAAATGTGTTGTTTTGGGTCTCGAACCACAGTAGAGTCAGTTGGCTTAATGGAATGAATTGCGACTTTTTTTGACTGCCTGACTATTGCAAATAGGATAATTTCATTGTATATGTGCGATCTTATGTCATATATGTTTTCAAAAAACGTATTTTCTTTTTTCAGGTTGTGTAGTTTGTAATCAGAATTATGTAGGACATTGACGGCAACTTGAAATTAAGTCTGGAGTGCTATCCAATATGTCTAAATTCAATTGAATAGTATAGCCTGAGTAGAATCCTACTTTTTGTTTGAAAATAAATGATTTTCACAAAGTTATTTGTCTTATATGACCCCAGTTTAAACTTTCAAGACAGACGTAATTCGGACTAATTTTTTTCTTCTAATTTACAAAGCTTTAATCAACTGTTTCAACGTGATGTGAAATTAAAACAGGTGACTCCTATCTGTTTTACTAAATAATTAAATGAAAGCATTCCGTCTAGAATAACAATGATTTACGTTGAAGACAAAAATACATGTTCCAACGCGAATACTTTTCACTTTAAAGTAGCATGCCTTCATTTTTTTGGCATTTAAAAAGTATGGAAACCTTAAAAATAAGTTCTAATGCGTATAGTTTTTTTTTAAGTAGTGTACTAACTATATGATTAAATCTTCTTAAAGACACTTGCTGTTCGCATAAATGCATATTATTTGTCGAAATATGCAGAAAATTAGGTTAATAACGGAAAAAGATTTTAGTGATAAAAATTATGTCGTAGTTTGAACATTTATTTCAAAGTGGCACCTGCATATTTAATTCCTTTTATTCCACTTTTCAGTGACTGATATAACAATTTATGCTGCTTTTAAAAAGAATATTGATATCCTATACTTATAATTTAAACATTTTTAAATTTAATTATGGAAAACAATGTTTGCCCAAATATGAATGTGACCGATATATCTACATAGATCAAGATAAAGGGGCTCCACTGAGGTTTTTTTTAACATGGTGGATTAATTTTCCATTAGAGGTAAAGGTCTTGTTTATTGTAGTGTCACCCCTACTGAAAGGGCCAGCCATTTCTGACTTATGAGACACCTTTGCTTGCATACCATGTACCTCCCAACTCCTACCACTATGCCAGGCGCCAGGCGGATAGAAGCCGGTAACCATTCATTTAACTACCTCGCGGCTCACAAAGCGGCCATTTCGGAATGAGTCCAACGAGAAACATTCATCCTTCAATTAACGCTCCCCGTGGGGCTCGAACTTTCGACCTCCCGATCCGAAGGCGGGCGCTTTAACCATTAGGCCAACGGTACCGATAGGAGTAGGTCTAGACCATTGACTTATGTGCAAAACAAATCCGATCATTCGCTAGCTCCGCTTTCCCAAAATAATAATTCTAATTGTAAAAATGACCAAAATTTGAAAAGCTTAAAATAGCACTTTACTATCTTTTGCATGACCTTGTTTTTAAGCGCCCCAGGTTATCTATGTCAGAAATTCAAATTTTATTATTTTAGGCTTTTGGACCTCAGTGCATGGAGTTCCTTAAAATTTAATATATTGTCTTGAAGATTTGACGTTGTCGCTGTATTCTACAGAGGGTCGCTCTATCGGGATTGCACTGTAACTATATTTTAATACCCTTAGCTATCACATTTCACGTCCTTAGACAATAAACTGAATTATTAATATCTCAATTACGACCACACGTAGGCAGATACTTCAATTATTTATACAATATTATAAAAGTGAATTCAAGATTTTATTTGGTGATGATATTAAATCTCTAAAACGCAATAGATATAATGTATACCTCACATTTATTTTGATATGTTATTTACATATAAACAGCTAACAGCATTGGCGGTACAGGAAAAAGTAAATACAGTGTTGAATTATTGATGTATACACCACGTTACGCTACGCCAATGTATTACTAAGTAGAGCGAAAAATATGTTTATAAACACTGACTGCTTTTTAATACCGACCGCTTTTTTACTCGGGTTTAATCGATTTACGGAAAAGATAATACATATTTACTACGTGGTTGTAACATTGTAGTGTTTTGTACATGTATATATAAATGAATACATGTATAATTTATATATGTCAAACATTGGATAATACGTTTTTAAATGCATCGTAAGTATGCATTTTTTACATATACTACAGTTTCAAATTAACATATCTTCCTGACTAAAGCGAATGACTTATTCTCTTATCTTTTGTATCCATATATGGATTTTAAAGGACAGTGACAGAACTGCGACACCTAGCAATATTGATGTTCTACTAACTATTCCTATGCATGCAATATTTGACATACATGTATGCAAGTTATAGATTGTGATAGTGAAGAAGGTCACAGAAAATTTGCCGCCAGTCTACTGTACCACATTGTAACTCTACTCTGTAAAGCTGATTGACATTTGTTGTTGTTTTTGTTTATGTTGTGTTTCTCGTCATTGCATTTTCATGTATAACATTAAAAGCCTATATAATTCGTGTACTGCGTTAACATGATGTTTTAACGTTAAATCCGTGTTTTCTTTACTTATTTTAATTTGTTTTTACAGATGTGGATTGAGGTGCTATGTTCGATCCCAGCTTTGCTGGCTGCAGGCTACCTAGGAATCAAGCTGTGCTGTCCGTGGCTACTCCTGGACATCAGTTATGTAATAAAAGTGGTTCCAAAAGTTGCGAGGTTAAGGAAACTTATAGCAAACAAGCATTTCATGATAGAGCATTTTGAAGACACAGTGAAAAGCAGCCCAGACCGTGCCTTCTTGGTTTATGAAGACCAACGCTTTACATATAAGGTAAGCAAGAAGTTTCTTGTTAAAAAAATATGTAAAGGCGTAAACAATGGCTAAACGTTTTACGCCACCGTGGGTGGTTTTGTTATTTCGACTTTTCCCTGTCGTATTTTCGTTATTTCGAGTTGTATGTGTGTGGCGATGGCCCTAACGGGACACCGTAGGTATCTGTTTACTTGGGTACTTTATACGAAAGGTTACTGACCTATTGTGCTTCAAAAAGTTTGTTTATCGTCTTAAATCATGGCTATGTTAAGGTCATGAATAAAATGGTTTAAAGTTCATGCTGTGTAACTCGAAACTTACAGATAAAATCATGAAGGCAAAACGAGAAGCTATTTGTGTTATAAGGTTGTTTGTGATTACAAACAAACAGTTAATAATTAACAAAACAGAAAATTTGAAACTTGAAAGGACGCGCCAAACGGCGTAACTGAACATGTTGCAGACTCAGTTTGAACGAGCTTGTAGTTATATACGAGCTATCTTCCACGCCATCTCCTCCTAAGCACCGCCTTAGGCAGAATTCAACATTTTTAAACACGTGAATATGGTAATATTTTGAATTGAAAAATATACCCGAATTTTTTTTTTTTACGGCGATGGAAATAGAACATTCTATGCCGCCCTTCTGGTATTTCACTAAAAGCGACGTATGTTTCTCGTAAAATAATAAAAGAATGTAATTCATTGGCGGTATTAAATAAAATTAAACTTTAAGACGGGATCAGAAGTTATGAAGCCTGTGTAATAAGACAGCTTTCAAAATTTAACCAAAGCACTTTAAATGTTTGTTGCGGCAAGCCTGGAGAATTTTATGCAAATATTTAAGTAAGAAATCAAGCACCATATCCTATGAAATATAACGCGGTATTCAAGAAGAGGTGGAACCAACTAACTTGAAAAGGTTTAAACTAAATTGAATTTAACCAATTGAACAAAACACAATAATAATGTCGTGTTGATTGGTCTTTTATGGTCGGTAGCAGCACAAGGGCCGGTTTGTCCCTGTGCTGTTATCGGTAATATATCCCTGGCTGAAAGTGCATGGCGAGATTTAAGAATTCATCTGTGTGTCGATGAGGTATATGAATACATATAAAATGACTACTAGAGTGTATTTGACAAATATGAAACACACATTGAATATGAAAAAATTGTTTTCAATTTCAGGAGGCCAACACGCTTGCTTCAAAGGTTGCAAGGACAATGTTGTCTTTAGGGCTAAAGATGGGCGATACTATATCTTTAGTACAATATAACACACCCGAATTTATTTGGATGTATTTAGGTATATATAAATGCCGTTGTCAGATTTATTCGTCAAATATGAATTATTATACATAAAAAATAACACTATAACATTAAATATTTATCGCAATCGAAAATTAAACAAGTGAGAACATCATTCGTTTAAAATATAATAACAATTTTAAATTAAATTTATCATTTACAAAAAAATGTATAACAATATCAGATAAAAAAAACTATATTTTAAAAACAAAGATAAATAGTTTTAAAACTTTATTCAGTGTAGAAATCTACCAACAATTTAGACATGGAATAATTTTATTCTTATTCACTTATTCTTTTACCATTTTCAGGCTGTATGAAGATTGGTGTAAGAATATCACTTATCAACACCAATTTGCACGGGAAAGCGCTTCTACATTGTCTAAATGTATCCGAAACCAACATCATTGTGACCGGAAGTGGTAACTATATTTCCATCATCAATATAATGCGATATCGATAAATAATAGTTTTTAATTATAACATATAAAATTCTGCCGATTACAGCGACATTATGTACGTAAAAGTCAAAGTGAGTTTACATTTTGCAATAAATCCTTTCAAATTTATAATATACTGTGCTTGAACGATGAATGACTCGCGTGGCCCAAAAGCATTCTTGTAATTATCTATCTGAATTGACCTGTAAGGTTCAATTCATAAAAAGAGTGGGGAAGTCTTTTTATATTTTCAGCAGATATAGATCTTATCGTCAATGTCAATTATAATAGTCATTCTTTTGAAAAATAAAGTCAATTCAGCTCCAACTGACAATATAAAAAAAAGTATAATATCACTATGGAAAATAAGCTACCCTTTGATTACATCCATTATTGAGTTAAAATTAGTTTACACGTGATGTACATTTATATAAAATATTGTAGAACACTTTAATTTCGCGGTTTCCAAACCTTCCCGTTTGTTGTGCAAAATGTAGATTTTTTTTGCATATTCATGAATTCACGTCATCATCATATTCAAAATTAAAAGTGTTTGCAGAAAAAGGAAAATAAAATATCCGCCATTGCGGGATAACATAATTATATATGTTTAATTTACGATAACTATGAATTCACAAAGAAATTTTTCGCAAATATGAGCGAGAATTAACTATACGCAAATAAAACCAGTTCTACAGTATGGGTCGATACCAGCTTAATGTAGCCTTAATATAAGGACCATTACAGGGAATCCTGTGTCAAGCAGCCCTCTGTAGACCAGTAACCTCTTCACAACGATTTGTATCAATTATTTTTATCAAAAATATTTAAACTCTCTATAGCAATACATCTCAGTAAACAACAATAACATTTATCTCCTCAAGGGCATCGCTAAACAGAGGTTTTACTGTAACACAAAATGTAAATGTAAATTTCAGACACTGAGCTGATATCTGCCGTTGACGAGGTCCTTTGCGATCTTCCGGACGCTGTTGTGTACGTGATCGGTTGCCCAAGTAACCAACTGCCCTCTAGATTTGTTTCCCTTCAGGGAAAAATTGATGCAGCAGATTCGGATGATATTGATCCCGCTTTGAGGTCAGGACACAGTGCATCGGACCCGGTCGTATACATCTTTACTTCAGGGACTACTGGTAAAGTTCTCAAAGTTACAAACACTTTCTATATTATTTTTATAACAAATGTCAGTATCTGTAAACATACTCACTTTAGTAGTGATGCAAATGGTGCTATAGTAATGATAGTGATGATGTCGACGACGATGATGATGATGATGGCTACGACGACATTGATGATGATGATGATGATAATGATGTTGATGATGACGTCGACGACGACGATGATGATGATAATGGTTGTGATGATGACGACGACTGCGACTACGACGATGATGATGATGACGATGATGATGATAATAATGATGATGATGATGACGACGACGAAGACAATGATAATGGTGGTGATGATGATTATGATGATGACGATCATGACGACGACGAAGACGACGACGATGATGATGATGATGACGAAAGAGACGATGATAATGGTGGTGATGATGATTATGATGATGATGACGACCGACGACACCGACGACGACGACGATAATTGATTCTCATCATCAACATCATAAAAAATTGAAAAGATAAAATAATAATAATGACTATAAAAAGTGATAAGCGATTATAGTAACATAATTTGTAGAAAATATGATATAATATAATTATGGTAATAAGTTCATAAAAGTTATAATAGTAACTTTGAAAGTATTGAGTCAAAATTAAAAGACATTCCTTTACAGTTGAAGATAAAATCTTTTCAGCATTTTTCATTTCAAAAGTGTTTCGCTGTTTACTGCCGTCTATTCAACTAACTACATGTAATAACCAGTTTTCAACAGTTTAGCATTTTAGGAAAGATATTAATAAATTTTAATCGTATAGCGTGACCACATGCTCTAATGAATATTTTAACGCTAAGGGGAGTTCACCGTGTAATAACTGTTTGAACAGTTTTACATGGATAACTCCCCTTAGTTTTACACTGTCAGTTATAGAAGCTAAGGGGAATTCACTATGTAGTAACTGTTTTAACAATGGATTACTTCCCTTTGTTTTACCTTTTGCAGTGTTTTAATTGTCTAAATTTAGCCTATTGTTAAACTGTTATGATAAATTCATTATAATGCATCATTTCAGGTTTACCAAAGGCAGCTACCGTCACAAACCAGAGAATGATGTCATCATCTGTTATAAGCGGCATTTTTGGAATAGCTGCAGACGACATAATTTTTGTTACCCTACCTCTATATCATTCCAATGCCCTGATCGTCGGTGTCTGCTGTGCTATTTGTCAAGGTAAATAAATAAAACGTTAAAAAATTATACGTAAAAAATGTTCCAACTGGACCGTAAAAAGTATGGTATTAATACATATAATAATAATAATAATAATAATAATAATAATAATAATAATAATAATAATAATAATAATGATAATGATAATTATGATGATGATGATGATGATGATGATGATGATGATGATGATTATGAAGATGATGATGATAACGAACGCTGGCAGTAGAAAACGTCCCTTAACGCCTTTTAACAAATGACGTCAAATGACGTATATGAAATACCCTTGTTTCAGGATCAACAGTAGCTTTGGTGAAGAAGTTCTCGCGGACTAATTTCTGGAAGGATGTACGGCGGCATAAAGCGACAGTTTTCACATACATTGGAGAAATGTGTCGATTTCTTCTTACTAACGACAAAGTAAGGAAAGTACGGTTGATTTAATTGTAAAAGTGGCTTTCCATAATAATTAAAGGTATGCACCTCTAACAAAGATTCTTTTCCGGATCTTCTATTTTTAGAAATGAACGTCACGCTATTTTGAAGAAAACGGAACGGCGATATGATGCACTGTACAAAGATAAAATTACTGACATACTAAGTTTGAAACAAAATAAAATTGTTGTTGTTGTTGTTGTTTTTTTTTTTTCAAGAGAAAATAAAAAGCTGAAAGCCGCTTTAAATGGTATAATCCGCTCTAATGTAATACCAGAATAATGTGTTGATAGATTTTAAGCATGAACTTACAAAACTTACTTTTCAGTCGGACCAAGATAAGAATCATTGTGTGCGCATGGCTAAAAGGAAAATTTTAAAAAAACAAAAACATCTTGTGTGATTAAAGGACAGCATTTTTCCTTTTACCAAAAAATAATGGAAATTTTTACCCCGGGTCAAAAGGGAAAAAAAATGTGGCGGGTTTGTGAATTTTGTTCCATTTACCCATTTTCCTCTCCCTCCCTTTTGTTAAAAACCAAAATGTTTTTTTTCTGGTTTTCCCCAGCGTATAAATAATTGAGCGGAAATTTCCATAACAGTTAAAAGTAAAAATTAAAAGGTTAGCCTTTTGTTAATTAAAAAAAAAGGGGTTTTAAAAAGAAAATGTCTCCATTTTACTTTGTAGAAAAAATTTTCGGGTTGGTTCCGGTCGTTTTCCCTTTAGGAAAGTTTCAAGGCAAAATAATTAGGGCCCACTTTGCCACATTTTAAAATTTTAAAAATTTTTCCCCTGACATTTAAAATTAACCTTTTCAGGTATTATTTTTAAAGGTTTTCCCTAAGGGGGAATTTTATTTGAGCCCCTTTTTGAGGGAAAAAAATTTTAAAACCCAAAATTTTTGGGGAAAAATTCCTTATGACCTTGGAAAAATATATATTTAAGTTCTTTCTTACGTTTTTTTACCACCCTAACAAATAATTATTTTAAAAATATTAAAAACAAAAACTGCAGTACCATTTAAACCCCAAAATTGATTTTTTTTTCTTAACTTTTTTTACACGTTTTTAATATTTGGGTTTGAAAGTATGAAAAAAAAACAGTAACCAAAAATGTTTCCCCAAAAAGGTAAAATTTAAAATGGGCTTTAAAAAGACAATTTTCTCATGTGAAGTTTACTTTTTTTGTAAACTTTTATCAAAAAATTTTTTGTTTTGAAGGGGGGTCTTTATTTTTCAGGGTGGTTTTTTAATTTCCCAGATGGTTTTTTTAAAAAACAGGTTTAAAACCTGAAAGTTAAAATTGGGTTTATAACAAAAAAACATTGATCATTTTTTAAAAAGGACCGTGTGGTTTTGGGTTTCGGATTATTCCAAGGGGTGTTGAAAAATGAACGTTTGGTGAGGGACAAAAAAGGGCAAAATTTTTTGTTACCGTAAAAACTAGGGAAAATGGGGGTTTCTCTTTTTTTGGGAGGGAATCCCTACAAATTTTAAATTGATAAAATTTGGGTTAAAATTTTCCAAAATTTAAATTATTTTAAAAATATTTTCTTTAAAATTTTTTATACACATGTCAATTTTGAACTTTACGGAATAACCGGGTTTAAATTTTATATAGTGCCAGGGAAATCAAATTTTGGAAAAATGTTTTTAAAACTTAAGTAAAAACGGAATTTTAAAAAGAAACTTTTATTCCCGTTTTCCCAAAAAACCCCCTTTTTTCCCTGATTTCATTTTTTCACTGGGCAAAAAAATCGACGTTGCAGGGGACACCAGGTTTATTATTAATGGAAATAATAAGGGATCAAAAGTTTGACGGATACAAAGGTCAAAAAAAGCAGTCGGAAAGTAAAAAAGTTAGGTACGTTTAATCAAAATTTAATTTTGCTTCTGTAAAGTTTATGGCAGGGCGGTTACACAAAATCTGAACTATAAATGAGAAAATGGTTAAGTTGTAGCCTGCTTAGCAAAAAATTTGTGGTTAATTAGGATTTTCAAGCATTACAGTCATATTAAGCGGTGACGTGACTATAAGTGGTTAACGTGTCGCAGTAGTAATTGCTGGGCAGGATGGGTTCAACCCCCATCTGAGGCTAGCCGTCGTTTTATTGAGCAAGAAACTTTACACTCATTGCTAAGTACTGGTTGGTCCATGAAACGGATTCAAGAGTTCGTCTATAAGCATATATCTTCCTATACAATTGAACTAAAATAAAGTTTGTATAAAACTAAACATTTGAGCCGCGTCATGACAAAACCAACATAATTGGTTTGCGACCAGCATGGATCCAGACCAGCCTGCGCATCCGCGCAGTCTGATCAAGATCCATGCTGTTCGCTTACAAACCCTATAACAAGTAGAGAAACTGATAGCGAACAGCATGGATCCTGATCAGACTGCGCGGATGCGCAGGCTGGTCTGGATCCATGCTGGTCGCAAACCCATTATGTTGGTTTTGTCATGACGCGACTCATTTCATTTATAGCAATGTGAGAAAGGATGGTGACGTATATTTCAACACTGGTGACATGATGGTCAAAGACAAAGACTATAATATATATTTCAACGACAGGATCGGGGATACCTTTAGGTTGGTATACACGCCCCTCCCTTTCCCTTCCCCCGCCCACCCCCTTCAACCCCGCAGTCCACACAGCCGCAGACTTGATAATGAACTTAAGAATTTTCTTCTTGTTATTTGAGAGACTACTTGACCTGCGGGAAAGACTTTGGCATATTAATAATTGAATTTAAGAAGTTCAGTTTGTATAATCTTGAGCTCTTGAAGTTTAAATCATAAGGTTAAAATCGTAAATTCATGAAGTGTTTGTATTTTGGTATATTCTCTTTCCGTGTTTTTTAATCATTTTTGAGAAATGCTTTAGAATGCACAAGTGATATCTATAAACCAATAGATAAAGATATTTTACTATTTCAGATGGAAAAGTGAAAACATTTCTACAACAGAAGTTAGCAATGTCCTCACAGATATAGATTTTATCATAGACGCGTGTGTGTATGGTGTTCCGATTCCAGGTGAGCAAATAATTGTCTTGTTTCTAGATGCAAACTTGGGCTCTGAGTCTTGAAAAAAAGACCCCAAATACAGTTTCGTGCACTTTGAAAACTTCGCTTGCATGAGTTCCAAATTTCAAATGTAACAAGATAATTAGTGAAAGAATTTTATTTATTTATTTATTTTATTTCCGACACTACCTTACAACACCACACTTTTAGCATCGCTCATGAAGATACCTCTAGCCTTTTGATATTTTTGAAAGGCTCCCCGCCTCAAATATATTTCTGAAAAGTTGATGTAACTACAATTTCGTTAAGTCACTGGCCTAGCGTTTGGCGCCTAACGTCACAGAGTGATGGTAATGTGCTGCCTGACAGGCACTCGAACCCGGACCCCTCGGAATACCGTACCGCTACTCTGCCGATTGAGCTATCCGGGCCCTAACACATCTTCTCCCCTAAATAGTGAACAGTTCTTAACCGTGACAAGTATTTTGTTTTCTTTTTTTTTGTATTAGTTCATGTTTGTCATCATATTTTATTTAGGACATGATGGAAAAGCTGGTATGGCAACGCTCCTGATAAAACCGGAAGTCACTGTTATTTCTGAGAAAGAACTGTCTGCCATTTCAACTCACTGCCAACATTCACTTCCGGTCTATGCCATTCCAATGTTACTGCGCTTGAAATGGGGAGAGCTGGATATGACGTCAACGATAAAACAGTCGAAGGTGAAATTGAAGGAAGAAGGCTTCGATTATTGGACAGTTGGAGACCCATTGTTTTATTACGAGAAATCCACAAAAACTTTCAAAAATATCACAAAAAGAAACGTTTGAAGATATCAATAACCAAACAATCATGTTCTGAAATACCGAATCGTTGAAAGGCACACTATGCCTCAGAATTCCATATTTGTTTTAATTCTTTATATAATCAGTTCAATAAAAACAAACGCTTTTCTTAAGCTTTCGACGTTTAGTCTTCTTCAGAAAAATTGACGTTTATAAAATAACAAATGACAAATGACGCAACGTCCGTTTAACTATACGCTAAACCGAACGTGACGTTAACGCGGGAATAAAAACTTTGTCAAATAAATACAGAATCTTTCATGAATACAGCAATATACAATAAATTACACATACTTGTATAATATGGATCTGCAAATGTGATACAAAAATTCTCATAATTAATAATAATTTTTTTTTTAATTCTTTAGAAATGTCAATCATGCGTTTTTTTTTGTATTTTAATAATGGATTTAGAGCATGTTAGATGTTTAACAACTGAAGACAGTTAGCGCTGAGCATGCAGTTATGTGTCATAAAGTTAACAAAATATAAACAAAGTACAATGTATAGTGTTTTGATTTCCATACAAAATACTAATTTACTATAATTATGCTAATTGACAACATAGGCACAGAGCAAAAATATTCTTAAAGCAACGAATAAAGTTTTTGAAAACTGTAACAAAATACCAAAAATAAAAAAGGGTTTCGAGAAATAAAAATGATAGCATTTCTGAGACACAATGGGCCTTTAATAATTTAATGAATTGAGAATTTATAATTATTCAAAGAATGCCTCCTTAAAATTTATTTTTAAAAATGCATTGCAGAATAGATATTTCAAATCTTTTTAAATAGATGTATATTGTATTTTTTTCAACAGTTAAGAATTTAAACTAAAACATTTTCATTAAAACATACAAATAATCTTGATGTGTAAACTTGTTTTAAAATTATCTTTTATGGACGCATGTATTATGATCCTAAATAAATTATTATATAATCGATGAAAATTAACACAGTTTATACAATATTTTTTTTTTAACACTGTTGTGGTATGCCATATCTACTGAACATACACCTTTAGCACCACCTATCAGATTGCTTCGCTCCAAATAGGTGTGCAAGTTCCGGTGCTCTAATCATGAAGTTATGCAAATATTTATCTATTTTACTAAATCTTACAATCAGAGAAATGAAATATTGATACTAACGTATACATATATGTGCCTGAATTTAATATTGTCTTAATATGGCGATTTTTTTTCTATCCATATTGCAGTTTGTTATGTAACTTTTGTTATACATGTTGTACAAATTTTATACATGATATCTGAATCTCAAAAAAAAGAGAAAAAAAAGACATGTATCTTTATTGGGAAGACAAGTTAAATATGTATACATATGTATGTTTACATGGTTTACAAATGTCTTTTTTATCTTTTTGCAAATGTATTTTGTAGTTTAGCATGATAGAAAATATATGTTTGTAATTATATCAAATAAAATGGGTATATTTACAGTGTTCGTGTATGTTACATAACTATATAAATATATTTTTTTATAAAATAAAAAAAATGAATTAAAAAAAAAAAAACCGGCTTTATATTTGAAAGAGTTACTCCCCTTTTCAGTCCTTGCGCCATTTACACTAAATGATAACAAAGGTAAGTGGATTATTTGTCTTACCTTTAAATTAAACCTATAGACAGAAATGCATGGAAAGTCTGTGTTTTCTGAAAGACTTAATGTGGAACTTGTTTGATAAGGAAGGAACTTCTACACACATAATACATCACAGGTATTCGGCGTGTGTCAGACTATCTCATGACCACCCCCCCCCCACCGTCTACATCCAATCATACTGCTTAAAAATCGTTGATTACACTAAGCAGGCGCGTTGTCTTGAAATAGCAGTTAAAAACAATTGCATTAAGTGCAAATGACACTGGCTTCAACACTTTTATGTTTACAACAGTACAATAGTATTCATTGAATGACTAAATGATTAATTCAAGAAAAATAGTTAAGCTGACTTTAAAAATTTACAATTTGGATCCATTTCTCTGAAATTCTTTCCTAGGACCAGAGGACAGTGTCAAAATTTTGTGTGAAAGACACTGCCCTACATTGTATATAGTACAAAGGTGCTGAATGATAGAGAATATTGATTGAGTGTAAGTTCAATACAGAATTTATTGAATGAGTTAACTACATTTACAGGGATTTTTTTTTTGGCTTATTCTATAGCCGATATTCGGTCATGTTCCCAATTGAAAATAGTATTTTATTTTTCCTGAATCCACAGGAAAAAATTCCCAATTGAAAGTTATAAAATAAAAATATTGAATAACAAATTCTAAAGTCTTTGAAAGTTAGGGCTTCTTCAAAGTTATGGTGCTTAAATGTTTGAAGATGCCATCCAAGGCAGTGATTCTTTACATTCATTTAATCACTGCGAAATTCAAGTCATGCATTTTTTCCCAATTTTTAACAAAACATTGCTGAAATTCCCAGTTCCATGGGTATGTGTCCTTTTCCAAAAATGCTTGAAAAAAACCCTGAATTATATTTTGTGAGCCTCAAGTGAGCTTAATATCATTTAATTCAACATGTTCAAAAAATTCAGTAATGAATATATACAAATTAATATGATATTCTATTTATCACATACCCTAAGTAAAGACTGTCTAAAGTAAAAAAATAATCTTTCATTGAGGCATTAATGTTAATTGCATCTTGACGCTAATTGTTTGTATGACGCAAATAATGTCACATCAAACTATATGCTTGGCAGTGCAATACCATTTTTGTACAAAGTTGCAAAAGTGGTACAAGCATGCGATAAAGTATTTATATTTTTTATCATTAAATTATATAAAGTATTATTAACTCTTTTGTCACTAATTTAGTAAATTGGACTTATCTCTGATTAGATTGGGAACTGTCCATTATTATTTTATGGGGAATAAACATCAAAAAGATAATTAAGATAAAATTGGGCAGTGACAAAGGTAACATTTACCCTGATTGGATGGATGTGCCGACTGGCAATTTTGTATTAAAAGATTTTTTTCAAAATGCCTAAAAAATGTAATCGAAATCATATTATTAGAAATACATGTAGCTCTTAAAGTCCCAATACAATATAACACAAGATTTGCTCAGGATTATTTTATTTCAGCCAAAAAAGTTGTGTTAAAATTAAACAAATATTTCAAATCATGATTAAAGCTGCATGCCTCCAGATTAATTCTTAATTATAATGCTCAAGAAAATTTGGAAATTATATTTAGCAGTTAAATATTGTGCAGTGAACAAAAAAAGTAATTTAAACATTGCAATTTAAGGTTTTAAATACATAACATTCCACTTTATTACCAAAATAGGCTAAGATATGCAAAATTAGCCCTTAAAACTTTGTAACATCAGTCATGAAGTAGAAAATGAAGTAGAAATATGGTGATATATACTGCTAAATCAGTCTTTAATGTCACATTACATGTAAAGCATTACTTGAACCTTTAATTATTTTTTTTACTTTTCTTGAAATCTTAGTACATTTTTTCTTAAGTTTGGTTTTCTTGAAATATTTTGCTCAATTGAAACCAGGAGGTAGCTTAGAGATCTCCCTTGTATATGAAATTGTTAATTTGTTACAGATGTGGTGGGAAGTGTTATGGTTGATACCAGCAGCCTTTGCCACAGTCTATGTAGGAATCAAGCTGAGTTGTCCATGGCTTATTCTAGACGTCCATTATATATCGAAAGTAGTCCCTAGTCTTGCTGGCTTTAAGAAAGCCTGTAGGAAGAAATATTTTATAATTGATCATTTTGAAAACTCAGTTAAACAATGTCCCGATCGCATTTTCTTGTCATACGAGGATCAAACATTTACGTATCAGGTAAGTTGATTGAAGATTTGTGTTCATCCTTTTGTATTTAAACTTGAAACAAAATTTATGACTTTTATATATTGATATAAAGCACTGTAAGGTGCTGTTATCTTAAAATATTGAATAACTGGACAACTATTTGGACATACAGATGTATTTACATTAAATATTTAGTAGATTGAATAGATTTAAGAAGAATAAAGTTCTCAGAGTAAAAACATAACCCTACCCACACTAATTATTGTAATAGCCATTGTCTTTCTTTCAATCTGGATTAAACCATTCATCATTTTAAGGTAGAATTTCAAAATGTGAACCTGCTCTATAGCAAACAGTGCAGACCATGATCTGCAAGTTGACATCACAAGTGTGCTCACTGATCTTGGTCTGCACTGGTGGCAAGAATAGAATCTGATCTGATGCCAACATTATGCTGAATGTAAAAGAATTACATTGACTTCAAGCAATTAGCCACTTACTGCTGTGGGCTTGAATATCCCAATGGTTTGAGGAAGCTATCTAGTTAACTTAATATGGAAGGTTGAGGATCTACTCTGGTGCCCATTCATGCTTGTAATAATGTAGTGTGAAGAGACATCAGTCAGTAAACCTTGAAAGTCACCATATAACTACATGTTATTTGAGCCACGTCATGACAAAACCAACAAAATGGGTTTGTGACCAGCATGGATCCAGACCAGCCTGGTATCCGCGCAGTCTGATCAGGGTCCATGGCTGTTCGCTGTCAGTTTCTCCACTTGTAATAGAGTTGATAAGCGAACAGCATGGATCCTGATCAGACTGCGCTGGATCCATGCTGGTTGCAAACCCGTTATGTTGGTTTTGTCGTGACACGGCCCATTTAGATTTAGCAGTGTTGGTGTGATTTAAAACTCCACCTTTTCCTTCTTTCACCTGACTTGAAATTATAGATGTTCATAACTTTTAGATATTGATTATTTTTGAATGGCTACATTTTTTCTCATTTTTGAGTATCATGTTTAAAAGAGTCTAAGTCTAAATAAACTAATAGGAAACTCCGAAAGATTGTAAAAACAAAAGAAAAAGACACTATGAGTCTCTGATTTGTATTTTCAGGAGGCAAACAAGCAAGCTTACATAATTACAAGAACATTGATGGGTTTAGGGCTTAAGAAAGGTGATACAGTTGCATTTATACAGTATAATGGACCAGAATTTATATGGATGATTCTCGGTAAGATAGTTACACTGATCTTTATTTCTTAAAGCTGCTTCACTGAAGTCAAAAAATTAAAAATCATATACATGTAGTTTTAAGTACTGTAACAATTAGATTTAGACATAGTGAAGCACTTTAAACAGAAAAATCTGCAACAGTTTGTATTTAAGAAATACTAGTATACTCAAAATTAAACGGAAATCAACTTTTTGTGTAATTCTTTGTACGGTTTGAATGAAATACTTTTTTGAGTCACTTTTGCACAATAAATATGGTTATTATGGAACAATGGAGTAAGGAAATGATCTGAAAATTTGTACACAAATTATTGGCTCAGACCTACATTAAATATATGGTAAACAAATAATATTTCCAGTCCTGTCATGTCAAAAAAAAAACCTCAGTTGAATTTTAACATGAATTTTAATTTTAATTAATTTTAAGTAAAAGTACTGTTTATGATGTTTTGATTTGAATATACAAAGGGATGAAACCACAATGGCATTAATCCATTATACTTCAGTTTTGTTTATTTTTTAGGCTGTTTGAAGGCAGGTATATGTGTATCACTTATCAACACCAATTTACGTGGGAAGGCACTATTACACTGTCTGAATGTATCTGGAACCAACACCATTGTTACAGGAAGTGGTAATTTGAAACTTCTAAAATAACACGAACATGATAAAGTGTACAGAAAGCTGTTTATCATTTTGGAAAAGTAATTCAAAAATGCTTGTAAGATTAAAACGTGTTTGAATTTTACCTTATAATAAAAGCAAATGACCTATGTATTAAATCATTGTTAAATGGGAAAAGTGGCAGCGTGGCCCAGTGGTTAATGCGTTTGACTAGTAATCTAAGGATTGCTGGCTGCATGGGTTCAAACCCCGTCAGGGGCAAACCATTGTTTCCTTGAGCAAGAAACTTTGCATTTATTGCTTTACATTCAGTACTAGTTGGTTCCAGGAACGGATTCAAGAGTGTTTCAAAAAGCTTATAGCTTACAACACAACCTAACTAAAATAATTTGTATAAACTAAACAGAAAATATCATATATATAGTAGCAGTATATTATCTTGTTCCAGAATATTTTATTCTGTTTACATACAATACTCATGTTTGTTACTTAACAAAAATATTCTATGTTTTACAACTGTTCTGAGACTTTACATTAGGATTATGGAAACAACTCAATTTTGGCTTTTTGGTGAGAAGTTTCTCTTTGGTTTTCTTCTTGAGTTTTCAAATACTCAAATTATGAAAACATTTTTTCAACAGTAAAGACTTTATAAATATTGAAAATCAAAATACTGAGATTATTATTTCCGTAGATACAGAGCTGACATCAGCCGTAGATGACCTTCTCTGTGACCTTCCAGACGCAGTTGTCTATGTACAAGGACCCTTCAATAAGAAACTGTCATCAAGATTTATCTCCCTTCATTTCAATGAAAGTGAGGCTGATATGTTGGATATTGACCCCATTATGAGGTCGGAACAGAAGGAGTCAGATTCAGCTGTGTTTGTCTTTACTTCCGGTACAACTGGTAAGTTTCTGGTGTTTCTGGTGTCCTTAACCTTTTTCAAAACAAAATGTTCTATATAATGTATACAATGTACAAACATGTAAGAATTGGAGAGGGGTTGCAGACCAATTTATAAGCAGCTGTCTCTTGTTTAATTCACTATAAGCAATTAACCACTTATTCATGCCTATCAGACTGGGTTTTCTTCTATTGAAACTTGTGCCAGAAGAACCCGTCTTACACCTCCCATTTTATGAATGACTTGCGTCTTAGAATGATGTCATTTTTCCGTTAAGAGTGAAGTTGTAAATTGATAGGTTACTATAACAAAAAAGTGTTAAATGAAAATATTAGTTGTCGTTATTTCTTTCTAAAGTGTGATAAATATTATACAAGAAAAAGGCTCTTACACTGGCTACTGATACAGATCAGAATATCTAGCTCTTGGGTAACTGTTTAATGGAAAATCGGCAGAGTCTGGTAACCATCATAAACAGTTACTCTCAAACTAGATATTCAGGTCTGTGCTGGCAGCTGGTGTAAGATCTTTATTATTACCATCTTTACATCTATCTTTAGGTTTACCAAAGGCTGCCACAGTTTCTCACAAACGAATGTTGGCACCATACATTTTAAGTGGCATACTTAAACTACGACAAGACGATACAGTTTATGTCACGTTACCGCTTTATCACTCTAACGGACTGTTTGTTGGCGTGTGTTCTGCAATTTGTCATGGTAAGTATTCAGTTAACTTCTTTATCTTAAACCTATTAGTATCTGATGAAAGAATGGTCATTTTAAAGTGAAAAAACACATTATCTTTGAGACACGTCAGCAATTTTGTATAATCTGAAAAAGCTATCCAGCTGGCTTACAGAACATCAGTGGTTCTCCTTTTGCCTGTTTGTGCCTGAAATATTGAACAGATTGGTGCATGAGATTTTCCTCCACCAGTAAAGCTAGAAAGTCGCCATATTACCTATACTGTGTTGGTGTGAGGTAAACCAAACCTAAACAAACAAAAAATAAACACAAAAAAAAATTCTTTTATCAGATGAATATGCAAACCTTCTGCTTTTAAAGCCAATTCCCCCTACTTCTGTAGCTGGATATGTACCAATCAATCATGTATGTGTAATTACAGGTTCATCTATAGCCATAGCCAAGAAGTTTTCTAAGAGTGGTTTCTGGAATGATGTAAGGCGACATAAGGTCACTGTGTTTACTTTTATCGGAGAAATGTGCCGATTTCTTCTTACCAATGAAAAGGTTTGTACAGTATAAATATAGAACTTTTTTAAGTTAATTTAAAGAAATGTTTCAATGCGCATAGACCGGTATATTTATGTTTTGGTTGTGTGTGTGTGCTTATTCTAATTAACTACTGAGAGCATTGTCTTGAAATTTGACACATCGAGGGTTGACCGTAAAGCTGTTGTAAGTCCTTCTTTTTTCACATAAGATACTGCAGTCAACCCTCGACATGCCTTCGGAGTTGTAATTGTAACTTATTACCTAAGGCCCATATAATAATGTTTTAATAATTGATTTAGAGCAATATTTTGTCAGATGTTTAACAACTGAAGAAAGTAGTGCTGAAAGTGAGTAATGTGTCATAAAGGTAGCAAAGTGTAAACAAAGTGTGTATTTTGACTTCCATACAAAATTTTAATCCCTATAAATACATCAATTACCAACAGAGCTATAGTTGCAAAAACTAGTCAATGTATATAAATTGTTACAAGATTACAAAAAAATTTTTTTTTGGGAAACAACATTGGTACTGTTTTTAAGGCACAATGGGCCTTTAACAGTATATATTTTGTTTACAGTCAGACCAAGACAAAGATCATTCTGTTCGTTTGGCAATAGGCAATGGTTTAAGACAAGATATCTTTGCTGAGTTTAAGGAGAGGTTTGGTATACCAACCATTGCAGAGTTTTATGCCAGCACAGAGGGTGTGGCCGGATTTGCTAATGTCTCTAATGTGATTGGTTCATGTGGGAGATCCTCCCCATTGCTGGTAGGTTGAAATTTTATTTATAGTTTCATACAAGTCTGCAAATGATAAGCATAATTGAGCCGTGTCATGACAAAACCAACATAATTGGTTTACGACCAGCATGGATCCAGACCAGCCTGCGCATCCGCCCAGTCTGATCAGGATCCATGCTGTTCGCTTACCAACCCTATTACAAGTAGAGAAACTGATAACGCAGGCTGGTCTGGATCCATGCTGGTCGCAAACCCATTATATGGGTTTTGTCATGACGCGGCTCATATTGTTTCAGCTTATTTGCTTTATATACAATCTGACATATAAACACAAATGCTTTTTCTATGCTTTGATCATACTTGACATCATAAGTTTTTTTTTCCAGAATATAATTGTTACAACAAATTTTTGATGTTTTTTTTTTACTGAAATTCTGTAATAATAAGAAATAATTAATTTAACAGCATTAAAGTGAATTGGTCTAAAATTGGCAAATATTCCATTAATATTCTAAATATTGATAAAACTAATAGAAATGTATGATAAATATAAATATTTTGTTCGCGGACATTTATTATCTGCTATATAAATAAAAAAAAAATTTTTCTGGGGTGGTTTCAAATCCATGATGTCCATTCTTTTGCATGGATAAACTTTGCAAGTTGACTTCATGTCCAGTAGCATTTGATTAACCAGAAAAAGTCAAATGAAACCAGAGCACCGCATGCAGTATTAACATCCATCTGTTTTTTCAGTTGAAAAGGGGCATAACCCTAAAAATATTGCTTTCAGAATTATGCCCCTTGTCTTAAAACTGCACCATGTCTTGATAAGAAAACATTCCAAGTTTCATGTTGATTACTTTTAATTTGCTTGAATAATGGGCTACATTTAGTTTTTGCAATTTTGGCATATAACAAAGATGCTGCAGTGGTCATTAAAGCTTGAATTTATCTTTGAAACAGACAAGCTAAAAATGATATTTACCTTTTCACATACATATGTTATGCATATCACTGCAGAATTTACTTTTAATTTACAATCATGATTTATTATTAAAGTGAATACAATTATAGGAAAAAGTGGTTCCCTGTGGATTATTCAAATGGGATGTTGAGAACCAGTGTATAGTTAGGGATGAGAGAGGACATTGTATACCTGTAAAACTAGGTAACCATTTTATTGTATACCTGTAAAACTAGGTAACCGTTTCATTGTATACCTGTAAAACTAGGTAACCATTTTATTTATTACATGTAAGCAAGGTAACCATTTCATTGTATACCTGTAAAACTAGGTAACCATTTCATTGTATAGCTGTAAAACTAGGTAACCGTTTCATTGTATACCTGTAAAACTAGGTAACCAATTCATTGTATAGCTGTAAAACTAGGTAACCATTTCATTGTATAGCTGTAAAACTAGGTAACCAATTCATTGTATAGCTGTAAAACTAGGTAACCATTTTATTGTATACCTGTAAAACTAGGTATCAATTTCATTGTATACCTGTATAACTAGGTAACCATTTTATTGTATACCTATAAAATTAGGAATGTTAGGTGACCATTTCATTGTTTGCTTGTAAAACTATGGTCTGACCATTTCATTATATACCTGTAAAATTAGGTGACCATTTTATTGTATACCTGTAAAAGTAGGTATCAATTTCATTGTATACTTGTTAAACTTGGTAACCATTTTATTGTATACCTGTAAGACAAGGTAACCATTTCATTGTATACCTGTAAGACTAGGTAACCATTTTATTGTATAGCTGTAAAACTAGGTAACCATTTCATTGTATACTTGTAAAACTATGTAACCATTTTATTGTATACCTGTAAAACTATGGAACCATTTCATTGTTTACCTGTAAACTAGGTAACAATTGTGTTGTATATCTGTAAAACTAGGTACCCGTTTCATTGTATGCTTGTAAAACCAGGTAATAATTTAACTGTATGCTTGTAAAGTTTGGAAACCATTTAATTGTATACCTATAAAACTAGGTAACCATTTCATTGTTTACCTGTAAAACCAGGTAACCATTTCATTGTATATGTGTAAAACTAGGTAACCATTTTCATTGTATACCTGTAAAACTAGGTAACCATTTCATTGTATACCTGTAAAACTAGGTAACCATTTTATTGTATACTTGTAAAACTAGGTAACCATTTCATTGTATACCTGTAAAACTAGGTAACCATTTTATTGTATACCTGTAAAACTAGGTAACCATTTCATTGTATACCTGTAAAACTAGGTAACCAGTTTATTATATACCTGTAAAACTAGGTAACCATTTCATTGTATACCTGTAAAACTAGGTAACCATTTTATTGTATACCTGTAAAACTAGGTAACCATTTCATTGTATACCTGTAAAACTAGGTAACCATTTCATTGTATACTTGTAAAACTAGGTAACCATTTTATTGTATACCTGTAAAACTAGGTAACTTTTTTATTGTATGCTTGTAAAACTAGGTAACCATTTCATTGTATACCTGTAAAACTAGGTAACCATTTCATTGTATACCTGTAAAACTAGGTAACCATTTCATTGTATACTTGTAAAACTAGGTAACTTTTTTATTGTATGCTTGTAAAACTAGGTAACCATTTCATTGTATACCTGTAAAACTAGGTAACCATTTCATTGTATACTTGTAAAACTAGGTAACTTTTTTATTGTATGCTTGTAAAACTAGGTAACCATTTCATTGTATACCTGTAAAACTAGGTAACCATTTCATTGTATACCTGTAAAACTAGGTAACCATTTCATTGTATACTTGTAAAACTAGGTAACTTTTTTATTGTATGCTTGTAAAACTAGGTAACCATGTCATTGTATACCTGTAAAACTAGGTAACCATTTCATTGTATACCTGTAAAACTAGGTAACCATTTCATTGTATACTTGTAATTCTAGGTAACCATTTTATTGTATACCTATAAAACTATGTAACCATTTCATTGTTTACCTGTAAACTCGGTAACAATTGTGTTGTATATCTGTAAAACTAGGTACCCATTTCATTGTATGCTTGTTAAACCAGGTAATAATTTAACTGTATGCTTGTAAAGTTTTGAAACCATTTAATTGTATACCTATAAAACTAGGTAACCATTTCATTGTTTACCTGTAAAACCAGGTAACCATTTCATTGTATATGTGTAAAACTAGGTAACCATTTTATTGTATACCTGTAAAACTAGGTAACCATTTCATTGTATACCTGTAAAACTAGGTAACCATTTTATTGTATAGCTGTAAAACTAGGTAACCATTTTATGGTATACCTGTAAAACTAGGTGACCATTTTATTGTATACTTGTAAAACTAGGTAACCATTTTATTGTATACCTGTAAAACTAGGTAACCATTTCAATGATTACAAGTAAAACTAGGTAACCATTTCATTGTATACCTGTTAAACTAGGTAACCATTTCATTGTATACCTGTTAAACTAGGTAACCATTTCATTGTATACCTGTTAAACTAGGTAACCATTTCATTGTATACCTGTTAAACTAGGTAACCATTTCATTGTATACCTGTTAAACTAGATAACCATTTCAATGTATAGCTGTAAAACTAGGTAACCATTTCATTGTATAGGCTGTAAAACTAGATAACCATTTCATTGTATAGCTGTAAAACTAGGTAACCATTTCAATGTATAGCTGTAAAACTAGGTAACCATTTCATTGTTTAGCTGTAAAACTAGGTAGCCATTTCATTGTTTAGCTGTAAAACTAGGTAACCATTTCATTGTTTAGCTGTAAAACTAGGTAACCATTTCATTGTTTAGCTGTAAAACTAGGTAACCATTTCATTGTATACCTGTAAAAGTAGGTAACCATTTTATTGTATACCTGTATAACTAGGTATCAATTTCATTGTATAGCTATAAAACTAGATAACCATTTCATTGTATAGCTGTAAAACTAGGTAACCATTTCATTGTTTAGCTGTAAAACTAGGTAACCATTTCATTGAATACCTGTAAAAGTAGGTAACCATTTTATTGTATACCTGTATAACTAGGTATCAATTTCATTGTATAGCTGTAAAACTAGGTAACCATTTCATTGTTTAGCTGTAAAACTAGGTAACCATTTCAATGTATAGCTGTAAAACTAGGTAACTATTTCAATGTTTAGCTGTAAAACTAGGTAACCATTTCATTGTATACCTGTAAAAGTAGGTAACCATTTTATTGTATACCTGTATAACTAGGTATCAATTTCATTGTATACCTGTATAACTAGGTAACCATTTTCTTGTATACCTATAAAATTAGGCATGTTAGGTGACCATTTCATTGTTTGCTTGTAAAACTATGGTCTGACCATTTCATTATATACCTGTAAAACTAGGTGACCATTTTATTGTTTACCTGTAAAACTAGGTGACCATTTTATTGTATACCTGTAAAACTAGGTGACCATTTTATTGTATACCTGTGAAAGTAGGTATAAATTTATTGTATACTTGTTAAACTTGGTAATTATTTCATTGTATACCTGTAAAACTAGGTTAACCACTTCATTGTATACCTGTAAAACTAGGTGACCATTTCATTGTTTGCTTGTAAACTATGGTCTGACCATTTCATTGTATACCTGTAAAACTAGGTGACCATTTTATTGTTTGCTTGTAAAACTAGGTGACCATTTTATTGTATACCTGTAAAACTAGGTAACCACTTCATTGTATACCTGTAAAACTAGGTGACCATTTCATTGTTTGCTTGTAAACTATGGTCTGACCATTTCATTGTATACCTGTAAAACTAGGTGACCATTTTATTGTTTGCTTGTAAAACTAGGTGACCATTTTATTGTTTACCTGTAAAACTAGGTGACCATTTTATTGTATACCTGTAAAACTAGGTGACCATTTTATTGTATACCTGTGAAAGTAGGTATAAATTTCATTGTATACTTGTTAAACTTGGTAATTATTTCATTGTATACCTGTAAAACTAGGTTAACCACTTCATTGTATACCTTTAAAACTAGGTGACCATTTCATTGTTTGCTTGTAAACTATGGTCTGACCACTTCATTGTATACCTGTAAAACTAGGTGACCATTTTATTGTTTGCTTGTAAAACTATGGTCTGACCATTTCATTGTATACCTGTAAAACTAGGTGACCATTTTATTGTTTACCTGTAAAACTAGGTAACCATTTTATTAATTGGATGTAAAACTTGTTAACCTTTTCATTGTTTACCTGTAAAACTAAGTAACTTTGTTTCTGGATGGGTGTTGTTATGTCGAGATTCCACTGTATAATCTTTTATTATTTTCAATTTAAAGGGGAACCGGGTTTACTGTTGATGCAAATAAATAGTGATCAGCCATTTGATGGTTACAAAGGACAAAAACAACAGTCAGAGACTAAGGTTGTCAGGTATGTTTTAAAAAATGTGAAAAAATATCAAAGTTGATAAAGATGCTAACAATTATCCCATTGGCAAGGTATCCAAAAATGGTCTAGATTAACCCTTACTCAATTTATGTATTATTCTTTCCTGTCAAAATCTCTGGAGAGTTTTGGTTTGCTAGATTTTGAGGTACATTGTTAATGTTAGACAATAGTCCAAGCTTTCCTGGTGAAGGAAGACCTCTGGTGTGACTTTTGTTCAATGGAACCACCCGCCTTCCCTTAGGTAACCTGATGCCTATTTCACATTGAAGAATTTTATGTCTTTGACAGGATTATTCAAACCAGTTCCCATAAGGGGCAAGTGATTTGAAGACCTTAACCACTCATCAAAGAAGGTACATTTCTCTTTCAAGTTATTCAAGAAAGTTCCATGAGCTGGATATTTAGTCAAATGACTAATTAAAATCTTAACTAACTTAATTTGTATAATAGATGTGCCATGCTTTGATTATGGACCAGTCCCCCCAAAATATTATGGAATTTCCTCCCAAATCGCATGATGAAAGACGGACAAGTCTATTTTTGATATTAAGGGTGACAAGGCTTGATTACGGTAGTCCATAAAAAAAGTTCATAGTAAACCATTAGATTTGAATTGAAAAACTACAGTTTCTTTTATCTTACTGATTTTAGAAATGTTAGAAAAGATGGTGACCTTTATTTCAATACTGGTGACTTGATGACGAAAGACAAAGACTATAATGTTTATTTCAATGACAGGATTGGAGATACATTTAGGTAAGTGTGTTTTCAAATATATATTACTGTAAGAGAATATAATAAGTGAAATGCCACATACTTTAATACCTGAATTGATGTATATTTCTAACATATTGGTACATTCATATAAATAGTATGTATGCTTAGCTCAAAAGAGAGAGCATCAGATATATAATCAATGGGCCAAGGCAAGACTTATCACAAAACAAAACCGATATTATTTTGAAAAAAATTATTGTCTACAGTACCACTTGAACAATGTACCACCTGGGACTAAAGTTTTCACAAGTACATGTGTATGTTCTGTTGAACATTATTTTTGTGTTGTCGTTTTTAGATGGAAAAGTGAAAATGTATCTACGACAGAAGTAAGCAATCATCTGACAGACATAGATTTCATCATAGATGCTTGTGTATACGGTGTAAATGTACCAGGTATGTTGTAATTACTGTGTCTCAGGGTGGGAAAAATGTGTAGACTGACAAAAACTGGGACAAGAACACTCGAATTACTGTCAGAGCTTTATTGTTGTCAGGTCTTATTGGCCTAATTGTATTTATAATAAGGTTTTAGTGATTTAATTGTATTTTCATTACGGTCGTAGTGACTCGGCTGTGGAATGAACTGTTCAAAATTCAAAGCAAGACTAATCCATTAAAGGTTGCTTCTTATTTTCAGGACATGACGGAAAAGCTGGTATGGCAACGCTCCTAATAAAACCGGAAGTCACTGTAATTACCGAGAAAGAACTGTCTGTTATTTCAACTCACTGCCAGCAATCACTTCCGGTCTATGCCATTCCAATGTTTCTGCGCTTGAAATGGGGAGAGCTTGATATGACGTCAACGATAAAACAGTCGAAGGTGAAATTGAAGGAAGAAGGTTTCAATATAGAGAAAGTAACGGACATTTTATATTATTATGAGAAACCATCAAAAACGTATAAACAAATAAATAAGGATGTGTTTAAAGATATTTCGACCAATAAAATCCCATTTTAAAATGTATGCATATGACCACTGCTTTGATTGCATCAAAGCCATGTCATGAAATAAATATACTGTTGTTGTCATAGTCTTTTATTGTGATTTTTTATCAAGGTTCCTGAAAAAACTATTTTGCTGATTGTATCACACCTGGCTATACTTAAGGGAGGTAACTGATATATGAAAAAATGATGAATGTTTTTCCTTTGCTCCCCTTTTCCAAGCGGTTTAATTTTTTTTTTTTTTTTTTGTTATTTCAACCATCTACGCTTGCGATTATATTTTCGACCGAAAACAATTTGTTTCTACCTTGATCTCCGGTAAACGTAGTGGATAATACCCAGTCTTTGATAACATTTGGAAATTAAGTTAATACTGTTATTGTATGTTACTGAAATCAACTTGATTTTAATAAATTTACCAAAACAATTTTTTATTAGCTCAACAGAATCGAAGATTCAGGATGAGCTATTAGTATCAAAGGGGGATACTCCCGAGTCCGGCGTCATGCGTCAACAATCATATTCTTCTCTGAAGCTGATGGGCAGATTTACTTCAAATTTGGTATGTAGCATCCTTGTGACAGGCACCATTAAATTTGCTCATGCCATTTCAATTGACTACTTTAAGGGGTCAAAAGAGCTAAAAATAGAAAAACCTTTAAACATTTTCTACTACTAAACTAAATGAATTTTGATCACCTAAATTTGTCATATTGAAATGTAAAAAAAATGTTATGCGTTTTTGTATGAACAAATTATTATTAAATAGAAAGGAAGATATGCTGCTGGCATTAAATCTTTCTGGCTAATCAAAAGAAACTAGGAAAGAATTCATGAGCGGTTAGATAAGGTTTGTTACTGTCGAGTATCTTCTTTAAAAAATTGCCGACTTCTGATAGTAAGGCTGTTCTCGCTTATGTCTACATTTCGCAATCGGACCAAAATTAAAAAGAAATAAACAAATGAATGCAAATAATGTTTTTTAATTGTTACTTTCCAAGAGTGGTGATTATCAATTAACTATGAAATATTTGATTTTTATTTTGGGTTTGTGTAATAATGCTTTGAAGCAATTATTACCCGGTATTTAATTAAAATACATGTAAGTGTTACGATCGAATGCAATTTTAAGTACAACCTCCGTAAACTTTGTGTTCTCTTTTTTCAGTATCATATTGATACTTGTTTTTATTTTATTTTTGTAATTTTGAAACCAGTTTTTATTTTATTTTTGTAATTTTGAAACCAATACCCGAAATCTGTGAAAGATAATCGTTTTGTTTTTATTACTAAATAGTTTTCAGAACTTAATTTTTCCACTTTTTTAAAAATATTTTTGCAAAAAAAAAACAAAATCGCATTCCATCAGTAATTTAAGTACTTGTATTTTGATTTTCTTATTTATGAGATTCCCTTATATTGTAATATATCATACTTGAATTCTATATTGCTTGCCCAGTGTTATTCTATTGTATATATTTATTTTAAAGCCTTAATGAAATATATCTACCGTTACTGTTTCCACTGACTTAAGACACTTTAAAGACACTTTAAAATACTCCCATCAGTATTATAAATTGATATTATTTTGATTTTCTGAGATTCTTTGACATTGTAAATAATTTATCATGAAACTGTTTAAATTCTATATTGCTTGTCTGGTATAATGTTATTGTATATCCGTAATAAAATCTACTTGCGTTTATTGTTTCTTTCTGACTAGAAAGTTTAGAATACTCCCATCACTACTTTAATTTCTTTGATACTATTTTGATTTTCTTGCTTGTTTTCTTTTTTGAGATTCCCTGAAATTGTACATTATTGAACATGTTTTAACTCAATGTTGCTTGTCTAGTATTATGTAATTGCGTATATTTATTTCAAACTGTAATGAAATCTATCTGCGTTTTGCTCCATGCAATTTTGTTTTCTCTTCCCAGGAGAAAAATTATGTTTCAGTTATTATCGATTGCTAATATTGACTGATGTATAGCGTTGTGATAAAGAGTCTTGTTTTATAGATGCACATGCAGTAAAAATCAATGTCAGTAAATGATGCAGTTAAACCAGTTGATCATACTATTGAAGTTGTTTGTAATACTAAACGCATAAAGATTTATTACTTTGTGCTTTTAGTCTGGATAACCATAACTGAAAACAAATTTAAGAGCTAGAATTTGTTTATTATAATTGAAGATATTTTAGGAGGTTTTGTACGGGCTCATGACTGTTTGTATAAAGTTGATATTATAAAAAGTGAACTATATAATCGTTGAATGCAAACAATTTATATAAACAATGACGTATCATTTCACTCGTTTCTATATTCAATTAAATGAATTTTTGTGTGTATGAATAAAATCAGAGAATTTCAGTTGATCCTGAAACAAGTATCATGTGATCCAGTTTTTGTATTTTCTGATCGAAGATCAGGAAATACAAAGCTGGCATTTAATCTCTGACAGAGCGGCTTAACGACAAACCTAGCAACAAGTAGTTCTCAAAACAGCTTAAAACTAGCTATTTAAAAGAAAGAAATATTTTATTTTGTTACAAGTATCCAACAAATTACAACGCATTCAAAGTTTTAAAGTAGTGTTGGCTTATAGAATTGTCAATAAAATTAATGCACAATCACAAATTAGGCGGATGAATATCATTTTAATCAATGAAAATGCTATTTTGAGCGATGTCGATTACCGAATACTACACAAATCTGACTGTCGAGTAGTGGAATATATAGATTCTACATGTCGGACTGTTTTGGCGAGAAGATTTTCGCTAAATTATTTACATCAATTTTAAACAAAAAGGTTTATCTTGAACAAAATACCTCGAAATTAATAAGGATTACAAACCCGAAAAATGAAATGGAAATTCTAAATTTAGAATAACTTGATTTTATTGAGGCTTCGATCGTATAACTTCTCCTTAGTGCAGGAGTAACGCGTTCGTTTGGTGTTTGAGAGGTCTGGGGTTCAAATCCCAGTCGAGGCAACATTTTTTTTTATAATTTTTTGAGTGTCTTTGTTAAGGAGTGGCTGTCATAAAAAATGAACATAAATGATTTTTTGATGCAACTCTAGTTATGCAAAATTATGTATGTATCAAACTCTGGTTCTCTGCAAGATTAATTATAGTGCATAAAATAAACTTATACAGGGAAATACATACAGATATACAGAACGATTTAGATTGAAAAGATCAGAAAATACCGCAGAGCTTGCAGCCCTTTGATTCAATTTGTTTTTGCGTTTTCTGTTAAAACGTAAGGCATTGTTAGGATTAAGGTTTCAAGAGTCAACTTGGTACATAAACACATGACGGCACGATCCCTAACTTTTCGGCTGATGGTTTTAAATATCAACCTAACCCTTTCCTTTAACGTGGGTGACGCAAGGGGGTTCTCTTCAAGGACAGAAATGAAACCCGCATGTTAAATGGTGGCTTCAGTAGCATATTGAGTGCACATTATAAAATACAAGTGTCTTCATTTTTTGCATAAAATGTCAAACTTTAGAACGTGTAACTTAGATTGTAAAATTTTATTCGATCGTGGGGAAAAATATTTTCATATGAATTGGAGGCTCCTGGTGCAATTTTCCATACACAATTTAAATTTAACGATTATATATTTGCCGATACAATTTCAGACTTTAACTCAATTACACATGCAAGGTGTAAAAACAAGAAAACATTGCAAAGTATATGATGGCTTCTGATACATTTTATCCAGCATATTTTAAAATGCACATTAATACATTAATCCAGCATACAAGATAGTGTTAAAATACAATTGTGATATTATCAATAAATCATTCGTAACATGTGACCATTTACATACATGTTGTTTCATAATAATTTCATGAACAGTATAAGTAAAGCTGATAAATATTCGAAACTTGTAAAACAAACTGTAAGTATATGGGTCATACTCCGTGTAATTCATGGACAAAAAAATTTAAACTAAATTCATATCACATTCACTTATAATTTAAATAGATTTTATTCAGATATGGCATTGTCCCTGTTTTTGTGCTTTAGGTAAGCCTTTATCCCTAACATTCACAAGTAAAGGATGCACTTTGGAAGACTTTCCAAACGCCTGCTGACAAGAAACTCGAAGTCGTCGACGTAATCACGCCCATTTTAAACACCTTAAAGCGCTTATTTCCTTGGATTTTCACATCCGATTTAAGAGAAAAACTTATTTGATTTTAATATCCAATCATATTTCATTATCTTAGACAATATCTTCTATTCGTCTGAAAAAATCCGGGGAAAGCTTTCCCGCGCAAATTTACCGGAAATCAGTGTGAAAACATACTATTAGTCTACGGTAGAATAAATAGCTTAGTAAACAAGCAGAGTGGTTAAATAAAATAAAATGATAAGGAACAATATGAGATTAGACATGTCTTCTGCTTGGCTTAATCAAAGTTTATCGCCTTGCAATTTCCTCAGATATAAACGGGAAAATTTATAATTCTGTCAAATCAACAAACAGATTATACATTGTATAATAGTAGTCTAAGAATATTATAATATTCTGTTTTCGTTTAAGGTGAAAATGTGAATGAGAAATGTGGAGATTTCGGAACGAGACCTATCTATTTTTGATAGACGAAGAAATTTATCAGCAGCGTTAAATGAATTAATTCAGAACAGCTAGTATTATCATCATTTTAACATCTTATATATATCATGACACACACTGCTGGTAAAATTTGCTCGATTTTTGACTGACATGCTTTAACATCGCTATCGATCTTTCTTGCTGGTTTGAAGTTATGTTTACATTAAGTACAATGCTATTGTTCAGTTCTTTATGGTACATGTTAAATAATTGCGTCAAAATTTGTTAATGTCTTTAAAATGTGTTCAACGTGGAAACTGACTTGTATTATATCTTAAGGGTGTGTTTTCGTGGCGAAAAGGTTCGAAAATATTGCAGGGGAATTTTCTACCTTTCGCGCCGCCAACACAAAAAATACAGAAAGAATACACTTACTTAGGCGAGAAAACGACGCGTCATTGAAGTTGATGGCTTTCTCATTCGAATTGTTGTGTATTTGCCAGTCGGAAACAAAAAGATGCAACAATTTCAATTTTCTCGCGCTTTTCGATCTTTCACATTTAGAACCCGAGGCACGTTTTTCCCCTTGCTCATGACAAGTCCGACCTGTTCAAATTTACCCCTCATCTGCGAACAACGTCTGATAATAAATGAACGGAAGCAAAAACTCGACGCACGCTACTCTAGTGTTGACAAATAAATTCTGATGTTTTGCATTCAAGTCTGTTTAATTAGTCGGCACGCATCTCTCTTGTTTCCCCAATAAATTTTAAGTATCCACAATAAACTGCGTGCCAGATCAAGATCAAACGATGATGTCGTACTGGCAATGAGGGTATTAGAATAACTTGACATTGTGATTACTCCACTGGTATCGATCTTTCAATCCCTTGCTAATTTTTGAAACATATCACATTTCTAGTGGTTATTTAAGGGAATTTTAATGAAATTGATGAAGAGAACAAATGTTAACTTCTTGACTAATCACGCGATGTCAGTTATGTAATCAATTTCTATAGTTTTTTACAATTTCTGTAACCATAGCAACCACATATTTTCAGTTATGAAACAAATAATGTTTTATGTATTAATTTTAATTTGATCTTCTATCCAAATACATTAACACGTCAATGATCATCAACCTAGCTCTTGCACTTTTTAGCTCGACTTTTCTATGAAAAGGGGAGCTATCCTACTCGCCCGGCGTCGGCGTCGGCGTCGGCGTTGGCGTCACACCTTGGTTAAGTTTTTCGTACCACCCCACTTTATTTCAGAAGTATTACAAGTATGGCTTTGAAACTTACCATACTTGTTCACCATCATAACCTCCATCTACAGACAAGAGTACATAACTCTGTCAAGGTTTTTGACAGAATTATGGCCCTTTTTTGACTTAGAAAGTGTATTGAGCTTGGTTAAGTTTTTTGTACCACCTCACTTTATTTCAAAAAACCATTGGAGGTATTGCTTTGAAACTGACCATACTTGTTTACCATCACGACCTTCATCAACAGACAAGAGGACATAACTCTGTCAAGGTTTTTGACAGAATTATGCCCCTTTTTGACTTAGAAAATACATTGAATATGGGTAAAATCCACTTATTGCCTTAACTTTGAGATATTGCTTTGAAACTTTTAATGCTATTTTCACATCATTACCCCCATCTGTACGCAAGAGAAGGTAACTCTGTCAAGGATTTGTTTTAAAATTAAGGCCTTTTATCGACTTAGAATCTTGGTTAAGTTTTTAGTACCAGTCCACTTTTTGACTGAACTGTTTGAGATATTAATTTGAAAGTTGGAATACTTTGTTTACAATCATGATTCCCAAACATGTCCAGGAGAAGGTAATTCTGTCAAAGATTTTATTTGAATTATGGCCCTTAACTGTCAATGTTTTGTATTATAGGCAAGCACTAAAAAACTTTAAAAATCTAAAAAAATTCATTCCTATCCACTTGTTCACTTTACCATAAATTATGTCATAATAAAATAATTCTTCACTAAATATCTTAATGCTCATGGCCATTGTTCACTTTAAAAATACAGAGATTCTTGTATTGCCTTTTACTGCAAAAACTTTTTTTATTGGCAAGCAATAAAAAAGTCGAGCGCGCTGTCTTACGGACAGCTCTTGTTTAGTTATGGCAGTACCCAGACCACTTCGAACAGACAAAATAACAGACAGATGGACGGACGAATGACAACACTGCAAAAGCCCGTATGGGCTTTTATCCAAACATCAGTTATTATCAACCTAATTTTCGAATTTTTTTGAGTAATGGCAGGTTTTAATCATATTTCATTGAAAACAAATAAAATGACGTACATAATTTTCATATATTACTATAAACGAGTACATGTATCAAGTTTCACCAACCTAAATTTTGCATATATCTAATTTTGACTCAAGGATCTTCGGACAGACGAGCGGACGGACGAACGAACGAGCGATTTACCTATAGTCCCCCCCCGCGATATAAAACTGCAAGCCTCGAGTCAATGTGCTGAACGTAATGAGAAAAAGAGAGTATATATTCGGGGTCATGCAGACGTTGTAGATGCATTTCAATACATTACCCATATAGTCGGTATTGAGACAGGTTCTAGAACATGCATGGTACAGTGTAAATAAGTCTACGAAAAGAGCCCCTCAAATGATCTACTGGTAAATTAGAAGTACATATTGAATTTGATATGCACTACCGGTATGTCTTCCTTATAAAGTCTTATTTTAACATTAAAATGGAAGCATTAAAATCTATCTTTAACTCATAAACATGTCAAAAATAACTTCTTAATCGTTCTTTAGTAGTTGATATTATACATTATACGGCATCATTCATCTGAGTAGGTCTATAAAGTAAGACGTTTTAGTATATAACACCATCTTGCATGTCTGGACTTTTCTGGGATAATGTATTAATGTGCATTTTCACATGTGTGCCAGAAAATGTACAAGAAGCCATCATACAATTTGCAGATGTTTCTCACATGAAGACTAGAATTTAACGCCCTTGCTAGTGTAATTGTGTTAAAGTCTGAAATTGTCTCGGCAACTATAGAATCGTGGAATTTAAATGTTTGAGAAAATGCATTAGGATTTTCCATTTAATATATTAGAAGATATGTTTTGAAGATCGACTGCAATTTTACAATCTAGCTTGCAAGTTCTAACGTCTGACATTTTATACAAAAATGTAGACACTTGTAGTTTAAAATGTGCACTCAATATGCACTTGAAGCCACCATTTAACATGCAGCTTACATCTCTGTCATTGGAGAGCACCCCATAATCGGCAGTCCCCCGTTTAAGGGATGGATTAGGCTGGTGTTGAAAACCATCAGCCGAAATTCATTAAAATGAATATAGAAACAAGTGAAATGATACCTTATTGTTTTAATGTAAAATGTTTACAAGCTACAATTACATGCACAATTTATAATTTAAGCTTAATACAAACGAACATGATCGCTTACAAAACCTTCTAAGATATCTTCAGTCAGTTATTACAAAAAGTCTAATGAGGATTTTAAAATACGCTGGAGAAAATGTATCAACAGGCATCATATACGTTGCAATTTTTTCGCGATTTAACGCTCTTGCATGTATAATTGTGTTAAAGTCTGAAATTGTATCAACAAATATATAATCGGTAAAATTAATGTGTGTATGGAAAATTGCACCAGGAGCCTCCAATTCATATGAAAATAGTTTTCCTACGATCGAATAGAATTTTACAATCTAGGTTACACGTTCTAAAGTTTGACATTTTATGCAAAAAAAAGAAGACACTTGTATTTTATAATGTGCACTCAATATGCTACTGAAGCCATCATTTAACATGCGTGTTTCATTTCTGTCCTAGGAGAGCACCCCCTTACCGACAACCCACGTTAAAGGAAAGGGTTAGGCCATCAGCTGAAAAGTTCTGGAAACGTGCCGTCATGTGTTTATGTTACAAGTTGCGTCTTTACGCCTTATTAGTAACATTTTACTCAAACAGATTGAAACGTATTTATTTATTTTAGTTATATAAAATGCAAAAATTGAAAAACTGAATCACATGATACTTGTTTCAGGATCAACATCTATTTGAATAAACAGTCAATGTGATATGAATTTAGTTTAAAAATTGTTGTCCATGAATTTCACGAAATACGACACAAATATTTTATGCCTGTATTTCAAATTTTAAATGCATGTTTCGAATATTTATGAACTTTCCTTATACTGTTCACAAATTTATTATGAAACAATATGTTTGTAAATTGTCACATGTAACGAATATTTTATTGATGATATCACTATTTTGTAATAATTTTATTTCTTATAATCCCTGCTCAGCTTCCTGATATAAACTATGTCAACAACACACTGCATGCTTTGAGTTAAATGTTGAACATAATGTGAAAAGTGTATAATACAATCTATTTTGCACGTTCTGAAGGCTGACACTTTCTGCCAAAATGTAGGCATTGAATTTTAAAATGTGCACCCAATATGCACTTAGAGCCACCATTAAACAAAATTTTTACTTGAAAGATGACCCCTGTTCGGCAGACCCCCGTTGAAGGGAAGGGTTTACTTTTTCAGGATCATCTCAAAGACCCTGACCTTACACATGCATATTCATTAAATTGAATATATAAAAAACAAGTGAAATGATACGTTATTGTCTTTTATTAATTGTATGCATGCTTCAGTTAGATACTTCACAATTTATAATTT